>NC_025997.2:80443987-80512646 GCF_000442705.2 Elaeis guineensis
CCCAGGCCCGCTGCTCAGGATCGGCACGGTCGATCCTCTCCACGACATCGGACAGAATGCAACCATCGAGCAGCCGGCGGATCAGGGCCTTGTCGTTGAAGGGTCTTCGATCCCCCCTCGGAGCAGACGGACTCGTCTACGGTGGCTCGGTGGCTGCTCGGCCTGCGGGCCACCGATTGTCTCCTCCTCCCCGTGTGGGCGCCTCCACGGGGCGACCTCCGGAATGGGGACCCCGGTCGGCGGGCTCCTTGAGGGAGCCCGGGGGGCCGCTGCTCGGCATCCGAAGAATGTCGATTGCCGGGGTCGCCTGACGGGCGCAGCCAAGCTCGTCTCCTCCACCCTGGCCCTCTTCGCCGAGCCAGAAGTCATCGCGCCCTTCCTTTTCTGGGCTCTCATGCCTGGCGAGCATCCGTGTGGCTTCGGCTTCCATTGCTAAAAAAAAAAAAAAAAAAAAAAGAAAAAAAAAGAAGAAGGAAAAAGCAGGCACCAATCAGTCCAAAAAAAAGAAAAAAAAAAAAAAAGAGAGAAGAAAGAAGAAAGAAAAAAGAGAAAGAGAAAAGAGGAAAAAGGAGGGAAGAAGAAGACAAGAAAAGAAAGATGTATACTTGCTGGATCCTGAGGGCTCAGGCCGATGTTGAAGAGAAGCTGCTCCCTCAATAGGTTTGGAAGGGAAGGAGCGGGGTAACTCAGGAGCTTCTGGGCGGCCTGAAGGTCGTCCTCTCCCAGGCTGGGAGCTCGGCGGACGGAATCCCTCAGAGACCCCCAAGGGGCAGGCCCATTCCAGGGTTCGGACAGTAAATGAAGAAAATTTCTCCTTCCAGTTGTGAATCGAAGAAGGGGCGCCCTTCAGCAACCCCTTCTTACCGAACTGGGGGAGAAGTACCACCAGTCCTTCGCTGAAGGATGCGCTTGAAGGTGTAGAAATGTCTGAACAGGGAGAGGAAGGCTGGACCTCGGCTATATGACAGAGGGAAAGAAACCCTATCAAAAATCTAAAGGAATTTGGGGCGACAGAGGCGAGAGAAATGTCTAAGAAACGAAAGAAGCGGCAACAAAAGCAGGAAGCGGAAGCCGGAGTCCGGCACGGAATGCCTCCTGGTACAAACAAAAGCGACCAGGAGGGGAGCGCTGGCCCATCAGAGGGCCAGGAAGCTCCAGGTCGTACTCTGAAGGGATCCCGTACCGAGCCCTTATCAGAAGAAGTTCGTCCGGAGTCGACGAACAAGGAATGGCGCCCGGTGCGAAAACCGGGCGAGACCCTGCCCCGAACGCGGGTTCGTCCGCAGAGACAGGGCCTGGGGGTTGGAAGCAGAAGAACTCCCAGAACTTACGCGGGCAGAAGAGTCGGAAGACATTTTTCTTTGGGGGAGAACCAAAAGGACCCTAGAAAAGCAAGCCGAGAAGGGAGGGAGACGGCGGAGGTCAACTCAGGAGAAGACACAAAAGAAGTGGAAGGAGGAGAGGACCCTAGGCGGTAAGAAGAAGAAGGTGGGCACTAACCTATCTTGCTCTGGGGGCCTGGGGAGCGAGAAACGGAAGGCGCCTATGGCTCGAGAGGGCGTTCGCTAGAGCAGACTCTCGGGGAGATGATAGACGCTAGCAAGAAATCAGAAGCGGAGTGGGGCACCTGAAGGGGGAGGACGGGTTTAAATAGACCCTGGGATCCGGCGCCATAATGATCTCGAATCTCCCCGGGCCAGTCCGCATCCGACACGTGTCCCACTCCCCGTGGCAGACAGCTGAAGGCGGCTGGCGGTTGATAGGGTCATAATTGCATCGTACCTAGGCCAGCATACCTGCGGGGTCTTCGAAGCGTCCCCTCGTACCGCCCCAACTCGAAAAGACTCCGGCACGCGCTCATTTAATACCAAAATATCTGGGAGCGGCGGGGCGCGGGATTCGAAGGGACGGTTCCGACTGTACTTCTATGTACTTCCTTCATTTGAAATTCAAAACTCGGATGTAGGGGGACTGGTGTTGGGTATAAAATACCCACAGCCGGAACCCACGGCGGAACCACCATCAACAAGTGCAGCTCCGTCCAGGCTCCTATGGGAGCCGGGCTCCACCGCCATCAGCAAGTGCAGCTCCGCCCGGACTCTTACGGGAGCCGGGCTCCACCGCCATCAGCAAGTGCAGCTCCGCCCGGACTCCTACGGGAGCCGGGCTCCACCGCCATCAACAAGTGCAGCTCCGCCCGGACTCCTACGGGAGCCAGGCTCCACCGCCATCAGCAAGTGCAGCTCCGCCCGGACCCCTACGGGAGCCGGGCTCCACCGCCATCAGCAAGTGCAGCTCCGCCCGGACCCCTACGGGAGTCGGGCTCCACCGACGACATCAGCGCAGCTCCCTCCGGACTCCTACGGGAGCCGGACTTCGCCGCCAACGTCAGAACAGCTCTGCCCGGACTCCTACGGGAGCTGGGCTCCACCGACGACATCAGCGCAGCTCCCTCCAGACTCCTACGGGAGTCGGACTTCGCCGCCAATGTCAGAACAGCTCCGCCCGGACTCCTACGGGAGTCGGGCTCCACCGACGACATCAGCGCAGCTCCCTCCGGACTCCTACGGGAGTCGGACTTCGCCGCCAACATCAGAACAGCTCCGCCCGGACTCCCACGGGAGCCGGGCTCCGCTCTCAGTATCAACTACTGGTAAGCTCAATCCGGACTCCTATCAGAGCCGGACTTTACCCTTAACTTTGTTTGCAGTGCAGCTCCGCCTGGACTCCTACGGGAGCCAGGCTCCACCGACGACATCAGCGCAGCTCCCTCCGGACTCCTACGGGAGCCGGACTTCGCCGCCAACATCAGAACAGCTCCGCCCGGACTCCCACGGGAGCCGGGCTCCACTCTCAGTATCAACTGCTGGTAAGCTCAATCCGGACTCCTATCGGAGCCGGGTTTCGCCCTTAACTTTGTTTGCAGCGCAGCTCCGCCCGGACTCTTACGAGTGCCGGGCTCCACCGCCGACAGTAGCTGCAGCTCCGCCCGGACTCCTACGGGAGCCGGACTCCGCCATCGACATCAGAGCAGCTCCACCCGGACTCCTACGGGAGCCGGGCTCGGCCCACGACCCCTACCGCCAGGAGGACCTCACCCACACCTCAACAGAAACTGGGCTCCGGCCGTTACCGAGCTTCAATCGACAGATCCACGACCCCTGACAGACCCTCAAAACAGCCGCGACCCTGCTCCACCTAATGTGGTGGACTCCGCACAGTATCATCATTCCCTGACAAGCCGCAGTAGCCATAGCCGCCCTGCTCCACTTCCTGTGGCAGACTCCGCACAGCTCCACTATCCCCTGGCAGGCCGCAGTGACGGCCACGAACCTGCTCCGCCTCCTGCGACGGATACCATGCGATTCTCCTGACGACGGACGCTGCTCAACCCCTCATAACAAATTCCACGTGGCGAGTCGAAGTGATGCCCACGTGTCTGCTCCATTATCTTTCGCAATCAATTCCCCTGACCGTGGGCGGCCCACTACCAGGCGGTTACAAACGTCGCCATCAGTCCGTTGCCTCCCCCGTCTATAAAAGGGGACTCAGATACGTTATTCTTTAAGCCCTTTTGCCTTATCTCAAAACTCTGCTAAACTCTCCGTTCGAGCACTCCATTCTTGTTGAGACAGAGAACTGACTTGAGCGTCGGAGGGTCTTGCCGGAGCAACCCCACCTCCAGTTTAGACTTCTCTTGCAGGTCCCGACGGCGACCGCGGCTTCCTCAACTCCAGCTTCTCCGGCGCAGGCGGATTTTTGCACCAACAAACCTCTTCTCAAGCATTCAAGCGTTCATCCACTTTGAGAAAATCCGAAAAAGGGTTTCTTCATTTGAGTAAAGCTTTTATTGTTATATTCGCTCATTTAAGGAGCTGTTATTGTATTAATCTGTGCTCAAAATTTTCTAACTCTTTGTGAGTTTTTGTTCTTATTTTTGGAGGATTTTCAAAACAAGGAAAGATTGATCCGAACCTGAAATCGGAGTATTTTGGGTTTACTTGTACCCGAAAAATAAGTGATCTAGCTTGGAATAGCTAGTGTCGGAGTTTCCGACGTTTTGTATTCGGGTTGAATACAAAGTATAGTGGATTGAAATTCTCAAGTAGGAGCTTGGGGAGTGGATGTAGGTGCAAGGTTAGCACCGAACCACTATAAATCCTTGTGTTTGTGGTGTGCTTTATCGCTTCACTTTATTTCTTTATTATATTCTTGCATTCCTGCTTTAGGTAATTAATATTGAATTAAAGTCTTTGTTTTGTTCTTCATAAGTAATCAGTTGGGGCTTAAAATTTTTAGAAACCCAATTCACCCCCCCCTCTTGGGTTACATAGCTGGGCAACAAGTGGTATCAGAGCCGGTGCTCTAGCCCTTCTTTGATCTAATAATCAAAGAGCCAAAGATCTATGGCAACCCATGTTGGTACTTCTCTAGCCGAGGGGCAATCAACAAACTGACCTCCACTTTTCAATGGGTCTAATTACACCTATTGGAAAGCTCGGATGAAGATTTTCATACAAGCACTCGACTATGATATGTGGAGTATCATAGTGAATGGTCCTCACACACCCACCAAGATTATAGATGGTGAGGAATCAACCAAACCCGAGAAAGAATGGGATGAGGTTGACAAGAAATTGGCACAATTAAATGCCAAAGCCATGAATGTTCTTTATTGTGCACTAGATGCAAGTGAATTTAATCGCATTTCTACTTGTGCATCTGCTAAAGAAATATGGAATAGGTTAGAAGTAACCCATGAGGGAACAAATCAAGTAAAAGAGTCTAAAATAAACATGCTTGTACATAAATATGAATTGTTCAAAATAGAGCATGATGAGTCCATAACTGCTATGTTTACTCGTTTTACTGATATAATCAATGGTTTAAAGAGTCTTGGCAAATCTTATACTAACAGTGAACTTGTAAGGAAGATTCTCAGGTCACTGCCAAGAACTTGGGAAGCCAAGGTGACTGCCATCCAAGAAGCAAAGGACTTGAACACTCTACCTCTAGAAGAGCTTCTTGGATCCTTGATGACTCATGAACTTAGCATGAAGCAACATCAAGAGGATGAAGTCAAAAAGAAAAGAACCATTGCCCTCAAATCCACAACTTCGCCTGATTATGAAATGGATGACTCTGAAGATGAAGATCAGGATGAAGAGATGGCTCTCATCACCCGAAAATTTAAGAAGTTTCTAAGAAAAAGGAAACAGGGGATGAGAAAGAAATTCACAAAAGGGGATCAAAGCAAAGAAAAGGAGAAAGATCAACCTCCTATATGCTACGAGTGCAAGAAGCCAGGACATTTCAGATCCGAATGTCCACAATTGAAGAAAGGTCCAAAGAAGTTCAAAAAGAAGGCAATGATGGCGACCTGGAGTGCGAGTGATGACTCAAGCTCCGACGAGGAAACCTCAACAGAACAAGCCAACCTGTGCCTGATGGCACACGAAAATGAGGTAACTTCTGAATCCACTAGTGAATTTACTTTTGAAGAATTGCATGAAGCTCTCTATGATTCAATTGAGGAATTAAAGAAACTAGGGAAGAAAAATAAAGAGCTAAAATTAGAAAATCAGTCCTTAGTGAAACAAGCTGAAAATCTTTCAATTGAAAAATTCACCTTGATTCAAGAAAATCAAAACTTAAAGGATGAAATGAACAAGCTGAAATCTATAGTAGATAAGTTCACCTTAAGTTCAAACAAACTAAATATGATCCTTGAAAATCAGAAAGCTATATATAATAAGGCTGGACTTGGCTATAAACCCCTGAAGAAATAAAAATTTCTGAAGGATATTTATGTAAATTATTCAAGTAACAAGTCTACAAATATTACTTATTTTAAATATGAAAGAATAGGACATAAATCATACACATGTCTTATTAACAAATATGCAAACACAAAGAAAATATGGGTTCCAAAAGGAACCATTCTGACTAACCTGAAAGGACCCAAGAAAGCTTGGGTACCTAAGACAGAAACTTGACCTTTGCTTGCAGGTGTGTCTAGCATCCCAAGAAGGAAACAGGAAATGATATCTTGACAGCGGATGCTCGAGACACATGACTGGTGATGAATCACAATTCATCACGCTTGATGCTAAGGATGGAGGGATGGTCACCTTTGGAGATAATGGCAAAGGAAAGATCATCGGGATAGGTAACATTGGTATCACTCCCTCCAAATACATTGAGAATGTTTTACTAGTTAAAGGTTTAAAGCATAACTTACTTAGCATTAGTCAATTCTGTGATAAAGGTATAAAGTAGTTTTGAATCATCTGTTTGCATTGTGACTAGTCCTATTAACGATGGCATTAAATTTATAGGACATAGGCATGGCAATGTTTATATGTAGATTTGAATGATTTAGCAAATTAGACATGCAATGCCTGTATCCTTGAATACTAAAGTTAATGAAACTAGTTGGCTGTGGCATCGTAGACTTGCACATATCAGCATGCATTCTCTTCAAAATTAATTAAGAAAGATTTAGTTCTCGGTTTGCCAAAACTGAATTTTGAAAATGATAGAATCTGTGATGCATGCCAATTAGGTAAACAAACTAGAGTATCATTTAAATCCAAAAACACTGTTTCAACTTCTAGACCTTTAGAGCTCTTACATATGGATTTATTTGGATCAACTAGAACCACTAGTCTAGGAGGAAAATGATATGGATTTATAATAATAGATGATTACTCTCGTTTTACTTGGTTTTCTTTTTAGCTCACAAAAATGAAACTTTTCAAATTTTCACAAATTTCATCGAAAAGTCACTAATGAAAAAGGATTTTCAATTCAAAATATTAGAAGTGATCATGGAACTGAATTTGAAAATCAGACTTTGAAAATTTTTGTGATGAAAATGAAATTGGCCATAACTTCTCTGTCCTAGGACACCCCAACAGAATGGGGTAGTTGAAAGAAAAAAGAACCTTAGAAGAAATGGCCCGTACCATGCTTTGTGAAAGCAACCTTCCAAGATATTTTTGGCAGAAGCTATTAACACAGCATGTTACATTTTAAATCGTGCTTTAATTAGACAATTTTTAAAGAAAACCCCCTATGAACTTTGGAAAGGAAGAAAACCAAATATTGCATATTTTCTTATTTTTGGTTGCCGATTTTTGTATTAAATAATGGCAAAAAAAACTTGATAAATTTGATGCAAAATCAGATGAAGCAATCTTCTAGGTTACTCCTCCATAGTAAACATTTAGAGTTTCAACAAAAGAACTTTAGTAGTTAGGAGTCCATACATGTTGTCTTTGATGAATCTAACGATCTTCCTTCAAGAAAGAATGAGGGTGTTGATGATGCAGATCCACTAATAGAAGGTATGAAGGAGATCACTCTGAAAGACTCAGCAACTCTAGAAGACAAGGATCAAGAAGACAAACAAAATAGAAAGGTGAAGAAATTCAAGAACAACCTCAAGGTACAAATGACTTACCCAAGAATGGAGGTATGTTCACAACCACCCTAAGGAGTTAATAATTGGTGATCCTATGCATGGGGTAAAAACCGTTCTTCACTTAAGATGACTTAATCATTGTGCATTTGTATCTCAACTTGAACCTAAAACTTTTGAAGAAGCTGAAAATGATCATAACTGGATTAATGCTATGCAAGAGGAACTTAATCAATTTGAAAGAAATAATGTTTGGACCTTAGTAACAAGACCTAAAGATTATTCAATAATTGGCACAAAATGGGTCTTTAGAAACAAATTAGATGAGCATGGAAATGTAATTAGAAATAAGACAAGACTGGTTGCTAAGGGATATAATCAAGAAGAAGGAATTGATTTTGATGAAACTTTGCACCTGTTGCTAGATTAGAAGCCATTAGACTTCTACTTGCTTATGCTTGCTTTATGAAATTCAAACTATTTCAAATAGATGTTAAAAGTGCATTTTTAAATGGATATATTTCTGAAGAAGTATATGTAGAACAACCCCCTGGATTTGAAAATCATGCTTTTCCCAATCATGTCTTTAGATTAAATAAAGCTTTATATGGTCTAAAACAAGCACCTAGAGCATGGTATGAAAGGCTAGCAAATTTCTACTAAATAATGGTTTCTCAAGAGGCAATGTAGATACAACCCTATTTATTAAAAGAAACCAAAATGATATACTAATTATACAAATTTACGTTGATGACATAATTTTTGGGTCTACTAATGAATCCCTTTGTCAAGACTTTGCTAAGCTTATGCAGGGAGAGTTCGAGATGAGCATATGGGAGAACTCACCTTCTTCTCGGACTCCAAATCAAACAATCAAAAGAGGGAATCTCCATCACCCAAAGCAAGTACACTAAGGAACTACTCAAAAGATTTGGAATGGAGAACTGCAAACCAATTGGCACACCAATGAGTCCCTCAAGTAAGCTTGACAAGGATGATGAAGGTAAAAGCGTAGACTTAAAATACTATAGAGGTATAATTGGTCATTATTTATTAACTGCAAGTAGGCCTGATATCATGTTTAGTGTTTGCTTATGTGCAAGATATCAATCTAATCCTAAGGAATCTCATTTGAATGCTGTTAAAAGAATCCTTAGATACTTAAATGGTACCAAACTCTAGGGTTATGGTACTCTAAGGACTCACAAATTAATTTTTAGGATATTCAGATGCTGATTTTGCTGGATGTAAATTAGATAGAAAAAGCACAAGTGGAACTTGCCAATTTCTTGGAGTTAACCTAATCTCATGGTTTAGCAAGAAATAAAATTCGGTGGCACTGTCTACGGCTGAGGCCGAATACATTGCAGTCGGAAGTTGTTGTGCTCAAATCTTATGGATTAAGCAACAACTCGAAGATTTTGGAATCAAACTTAATGAAACACCAATAAGATGTGATAAACAAGTACCATAAATCTATCTAAAAATCCAATTCAACACTCAAGATCTAAACATATTGAAATAAGACATCATTTTATAAGAAACATGTTCAAAACAAAAATGTAATTCTTGAATATGTTTGCACTGAAAATCAATTAGCGATATCTTTACAAAGGCCCTTAGTGAGGATAGATTCTGTGAAATTAGGAGAAATCTAGGAATTCTAGATCCATTTGCCTAAAATTTCTCAATTTCCAAAGAATTGATTAGAGCTCAATTTTCAACATCTATCCTGGTCCCAAAAGCTTAGATTTATCATTCTAAAAACTTATCATTGAGCAAAATTCCTTCGCTCAAAATTTCAAATTTTTCTGGAATTTATTCACATTTTTTCTGAATTTCTGAACTTCATGAGTCGACCCCCATGAGTCGACTCAATGGCAAACTTGTAAATCCCACAAACTTCCCACGGGCTCATTGTTTTTAAACGGAACCCTGTTTGTGAGACGACTCATCTTCCATCGTCTTCCTTCCGAAAGCCATTCTTTCCAACTCTTCTTGCTCCAAATCCAAGGATTTTTGAGGCAATTCTCCCTCCTACTCTCCACCAAAAATCGCCTCCTTCAAAGGAGTTTCTATGCTTTCGCGCTTTGCTTGGCGCGGTTTGAACGTGCCCTAGCACTTCACCGAACTTCCAAAATCCACTTCTTTTCTCCACTAAAATTCCTCTTTACTCTCTTGTGATTCCTCCTCTAAATTCAAGTCTTCTTATCTGCTACTTTATTGGATATGGCTCCAAAGATGAAGCTTCCCCAAAGAAGGAAATCAATCCATGAGCCTGAAGAAGTTGTCCGAAAGAAAAGGCATGCTCAGTCTTCCAGTGTTCTCGATCCAGTTTCAGTACCTGCTCAAGGTCTCTCTCAATCCTCCATAAGCCCCAGTGTAAATCCTCTTTCTGATAGAAAAGTAGAAACCGGGAAAAATATAGATTTTCGGTTCTTTGAGAAAGAAGGCTTTACTTTTGCTACCAAGATCAAAAATCAAGGATGGGAACTCTACTGCTCTCTTAAGGAAGTCACCTATGTTGATCTAGTTAGAGAGTTCTACCAGAACCTACATTATGGAAACGGGTCAGTGACTTCAACAGTCAAGGGGATTGACATATGCTTGGATTCTAGGATATTGGGAGATACACTTCAGTTGCCTAGTGAAGGTTACTCATATATGGAACTCCCAATTAAAGAAGAAGGTATCAGAATTATCTTAGGAGAAGCTTTTTCAGGAAGTTTAAACAAATTGGAAGCAAAGCTATTGTCCATTGAGATGAGGGTCCTGCATCAGATTGTAACAAAGCTATTCTTTCCTAGGAGTGGTAGGCATGATCTACTGTCTGGCAGAGATGTATGTATCATGTTTCATATCATCACTCAGACCCCCCTAAACCTTCCTGCACTTATGATAGAGGCCATGAGAGAAACTTTGAACAGATCCAAGGCACACTTGCCTTATGGTATGGCCCTTACTAGAGTATTTAGGAGTTTTGGAGTTAGCTGTGAGGGGGAGACACCTACCAAACTCTCACATGTGGACACTTTCAACCAACACAGCCTGCACCGAATGGGAATTACAAAGACTGTTGGTGGTTGGATCAAGAGCTCTGAAGAAAGAGCTGAGGAGAGAGTTGAGGAAAGAGCTGAAGACAGAACTGAAGGCAGAGTAGAAGAAGAAGGTCCATCTTCTCCTGTACATGATTTCAGGGCAGCTTCACCAGATACCCAGTTCATTCCTGATACTGAGGCTGGCCCTTCTGAGTTCACTAGGATGCCCACACCAGTGTATCAGCCAGAGAGCAGAGCACCTCATTCAGAGTTCAGACTGGCTGACGATCAGATCGAGCATATTTCACAGCGTGTGGCTTCTTTGCTGTCTAGCCAGTGGAGTAGTACTTCTTTTGCACCTGGAGCTACCTCTTCTGATCAGACCATTACTCCCCACATCTCCACTGTATTTCAGATGATTTCAGATCAGTCCGTCAGGATACAGCAGCTTGAGGACACAGTCTGGAGACTGACTGGCAGAGTTCTTGACTTGCAGGGGCAAGTCCTTGCATTGGCCCATCCCCAGCCACAAGAGTCTACTATTGAGGTCACAGACCTCACTACAGAGGCTGGCAGGCTCAGAGGAGCACTAGAAGGTGGATATGAATTACTGAGGAAAGAGATCCGAGGATCGAGTGAGCATGCTACCACCCTGTTCACTGCTCTACTTCAATCTGTTTCCAGAGTACTGAACGTACTTGATTCTATCAGACTCATGGTATCAGCCCTAGCATCTCAGCATTCTCAGCCACCCAGTTCATCTCGCTCTCCTACTCGTGGCAGAGGCAGACGGGGTAGAGGACGCACTTCTGATCCATCATCTCCTCACCCTATATCTGGTGACTCAGATCATTGACTTATCTTGATCTTTACTAGGTCCTAGGAGTTGGTATCTTGTTCTAGGATCTATACCTTGAGGCCATGTATTGACAATTAGCTGGTTGAATTTTATTTTTAAGAACTGTGTATTGAAACAATTATGATATTAATGGAATCATCTTTTACCTATATTTCTACCTCTTTATAATGATCATATTTTGGTTATATATTTTCTTCTTGTGAAATATTGTCTTCTCCTTGTTGTTGTTTGCTGTTGATAATTGCTATATTAAGGGGGAGCAAACATCTGTAAAAAAACTCTAAAGGGGAAGAAATTAAAGAATGTTTCAGAAAAAGGAAGAGTTAACTATGTTTGATGATGTCAAAAAGAGGGAGAAATTAAACAAAAACAAAAATTGAAATTAGACAAAAAGCAAAATCCTAAATTATGAGAAAAAGGGGAGAAATTAAACAAAAACAAAGATTGAAAGATTAAAACAAATATTGAAGAAATTAAATAAATATTGGAGAAATTAAACAAAAACAAGGATTGAAAGATTAAACAAAACTTTGAGAAATTTGGTATCGAAATTTGGTATCAGACAGAACTTAAACAAAAAGTCATCCATCAAAATAAAATCATAAGTACAATGCAAATAAGTATTTTTTTATATGCTCTGATATATTTCAAAATTCAAACTTGCTCTGATACATCTTTTGAAATTTTATTCACCTTGATACATCTTAAGAAATTTGTTTTACTCTGATACACCCTACAATTTCTTTTAACTTGCTCTGATACATGATAAAATTTAATCTGATACAGTGTGAAGGTTTCTCTGATAAATTATAACATTTGATCTGATACAGTGAGAATTTTTCTCTGATATATTATAAAATTTTTTTTTTGCTCTGATACATTGTAAAATCTTTTCTGATATCATTGTAAAAATTATTTTTCTTGCTCTGATACATTGCAAAAGTTATTTATCTTCTCTTGCTCTGATATATCTTGAACTCAAAATGATCTAATACCCTTTTCAAATCTTTAAGAAAATGGACAAACTATTTTTACATTTATATTACATGCCAAAAGAATCATACTCTTTTCAAGCATATACACCTATAATGGATTCTTTTGAAATTAATGCATTAACATAAATATTTTTGTTCAAATGTTTTGTCATCATCAAAAAGGGGGAGATTGTTGCTCCTAGATTGATTTTGATGATTACAAAACAGATTGAAGGGATACAAATAATTTTAAAATGAAAAAGTCCTTATGCTCTTCAAGGGCAAAATCATAATTTCACTAAAATCCTGATTTGATAGTACCATTTGGTAGAATAAATGATTTAAAATCTATTGGTGAAAATTTCATTGTGTTTGGACTTATATTTTTGAAGTTATGAAGGTTTGAAGTGCATGAGTCGACTCATGAGTCAACTCATGGAACTGTGAGCTGATTGGCACGCAAAAATTCTCCTTGGCACGCTAGTTTTCTGGCTTGGCACGACCTGTGAGTCGACTCATGAGTCGACCCACAAGGCATGAGTCGACTCATGAGTCGACCCCTGCTAATTTGAGCCAAGAATTTTCAGAAACGCATTCTCTGGTTTTTGCAACAGAGGTCGACTCATGAGTCGACCCCTGAAGCATGAGTCGACTCATGAGTCGACCCCTGCGACGGAAAATATCAGCAACGGCTATTTTTTTGCCCATTTTAATTGCCATTTATGCTTCCTAAAAATCCTCTAACGGCTCTTTATCTACCTAAATTATTTTCTCTTGCTTCTAATGCTACAAAATGCTTTAAATGGTGAAAGAAATTGCAGATTAAATAGCGGATCAAACGTGAAATCAAAAGAAGAGAAGAATAGAAGAAAGGATCCAAAATTTGCAAGAGAAAGCCTGAGATCAACGAAAAATCCAAAAAGAAAAAGAGAGAGGATCCACAATATACCAGAGAGATTGTGAAAGAGAAAAGCAAGATCTTTCAAGGAGAGAATTCTTCACGCCTATTGTTTCAACCTTGATCTAGAGATCATTCAAAGCTTTCAAGAGATCTTCAATCAACAATCAACCTCTTCTCAAGCATTCAAGCGTTCATCCACTTTGAGAAAATCCAAAAAAGGGGTTCTTCATTTGAGTAAAGCTTTTATTGTTATATTCGCTCATTTAAAGGAGCTGTTATTGTATTAATCTGTGCTCTAAATTTTCTAACTCTTTGTGAGTTTTTGTTCTTATTTTTGGAGGATTTTCAAAACAAGGAAAGGTTGATCCGAACCTGAAATCGGAGAGTTTTGGGTTTGCTTGTACCCGGGAAACAAGTGATCTAGCTTGGGATAGCTAGTGTCGGAGTTTCCGACGTTTTGTATTCGGGTTGAATACAAAGGATAGTGGATTGAAATTCCCAAGTAGGATCTTGGGGAGTGGATGTAGGTGCAAGGTTAGCACCGAACCACTATAAATCCTTGTGTTTGTGGTGTGCTTTATCTCTTCACTTTATTTCTTTATTATATTCTTGCATTCCTGCTTTAGGTAATTAATATTGAATTAAAGTCTTTATTTTGATCTTCATAAGTAATCTGTTGGGCTTAAAATTTTTTAGAAATCCAATTCACCCCCCCTCTTGGGTTGCATAGCTGGGCAACATGGAAGAAAGACAGGAGATAGCTCAGGTTCGAATGGCAGCCTACAGACAGAAAGTCGCTCGATACTACAACGCCCGGGTCAAGAACAAAGCCTTTAGAGCAGGAGATCTAGCGCTTCGATGAGTTGCTGTCTCGCAACCTCAGGATCAGGGGAAACTCGCCCCAAACTGGGAAGGACCGTATGAAGTCAAAGAAGTAGTTCGGCCTAAAACTTATTATCTTAAGGAACTCGGAGGAGCCGACCTCCCACGATCGTGGAGCTCGAAATACTTATGGATGTACTACCAATAACTTCATTTTAATTGAAAGTTGCATACCTGTATGTCTTTGGACAATTCAAACAAACTGTATCAGAAATGAAAGGAAAACCTCATCCCGACAAAATCGAAGGCCCGGTTCCCTTTAGACCGGATGGGGGGAGAGGCCCTGCAATGCCCATATGCGCCCCCACCGCCCTGTTAGGGACAGGAGGAAAACCTCGCCCTAACTTGAGCAAAGTCGAAGGCCCGGTTCCATTTAGACCAGATGGGGGGAGAGGCCCTGCAACGTCCATATGCGCCCCCACAGCCCTATTAGGGACAAGAGGAAAACCTCGCCCTAACTTGAGCAAAGTCGAAGGCCCGGTTCCATTTAGACCAGATGGGGGAGAGGCCCTGCAACGCCCATATGCGCCCCCACAGCCCTGTTAGGGATAAGAGGAAAACCTCACCCTAACTTGAGCAAAGTCGAAGGCCCGGTTCCATTTAGATCGGATGGGGGGAGAGGCCCTGCAACACCCATATGCGCCCCCACAGCCCTGTTAGGGACAGGAGGAAAACCTTGCCCTAACTTGAGCGAAGTCGAAGGCCCGGTTCCATTTAGACCGGATGGGGGGAGAGGCCCTGCAACGCCCATATGCGCCCCCACAGCCCTGCTAAGGACAGGAGGAAAACCTCGCCCTAGCTTGAGCAGAATCGAAGGCCCGGACTCCTACGGGAGCCGGGCTCCGTCTGTGACTTCTACCGCAAGGAGGACTCCGCCCGAACTCCTACGGGAGCCAGGCTCCATCACCAACTTCAACCGATGGTAAGTTCCGCCCGGACTCCTACGGGAGCCGGGCTCCGTCGCCAATTTCGACTGCTGATAAATCCCGTCCGGACTCCTACGGGAGCCGGACTTCGCACCTTACTTTAATTGCAGGAAGACTCCGCCCAGACTCCTACGGGAGCCGGGCTCCGTCCGCAACTCCAATCACAGGGAGGACTCCACTCCGCCCAGACTCCTACGGGAGCCGGGCTTCGTCACCAACTTCAACTACTGGTAATCTTCGTCCGGACTCCCACGAGAGCCGAACTTCATCCTGACTTCGCCTACGGGAACCAAACTCCCGTAGCCTCGCTGAGAGCAGAGGAAAAATTCCAGGCAAAAAAGAAAAAGGAAGGAGATGGGCCACATCAGCAACGATTGGAAAACAAACAGCGTCCAAGGTGCAGAGAACCCTGTCACAGCAAGGATTGGGATCCTCATCAGGAATCCCAGCTTTCAATAAAGCTTTCTACGCAAATCCAAGGTAGGACAACTTCCTCGGGGTGACAGAAGCTCAGACCTCCGAGTTCAAGCCCTGAGGGGGACACCAAGCCCGAATGGCCCCCAGGCGAGTCTGCGGCCACTGACGGAAAGGATGGGTCGATATGATGGCAATCGAGTATCTTCGAACGATGCAAAAATCAAAAAAGAGCTCGGCAAACGACAATTCAACACGAATAAAAGAGCCACCGGTGACCTAAGGACGATGTCAAAAAAAAAAAAAAAAGAAGGGGGAGAAGAAAGAAGAAGAAAAGATGAGAAAAGGAAGGAAGTTCGACAGACAATAATTCACGAGGTAACAAAATCTCCTTCTCATTTTTCAACTAACAAGATGTACGTTACAAGACCCGGAGGGCCAGAAAAGAATACATTATTACATTATTACAAGGCTCGAGACACGGCTTGGAAAGGATACACCGAAGGTCGCTTCAAGCTGCAAACTTCTCTTCCTGTTTCTGTCCTTCCCAGCCGCATTTTCCAGAGTGTGTGGCAGGCCTATCGGCTCTCGCCCTGCCTTGTTTCGCTCCACCTCCGAAATCCCAACCCCAGGGGGGAAAAGGATGGGATAGATTCCAGGGGGCAGTCAGGGCAACGGCAGCGGTGATGAAGACCTGTTTCAAGAAGAATCGGAGTCACCCCGGAGGCAGCGGTGGTGCCAGAGATATGCGCCATCACCAAATGCTCTATGACAACCGCCGTCCAAAGTGTTCCGGCAAGGTCAGCATGCGCTACTTCCACCGTCCCCGCAACAAGTTTTACTGCCCCACCGTCGATGCCGACCGCTTCTGGTCCCTCGGCCCCGACGACATCAAGGATCCCGCCACAGCTTGTGACGACAGCTCTGCCCTCCTGATCGGTGTCACCCCATCTTGCTACTCTGAAATTCTCAGGCAGAACGCCTTTACTGGCGGTCCCCGTTATTAAACCCCTGTTGTTGAAGGAATTCTTCCTCAAGCCTCCTTTGAAGCGACGGAGACCTTCAGCGACCGCTCGATGACCGAAGAACTCGCAGACCGCTGTTCTCCTCCTTGCCTTCCTCCAAGCCCTTGGCATCCTCTTGAGGATGGCCTTTGGGGTGGAGGACCTGATGGGGAAACCCCTTAGAGAGGAATTGGGGGGCTGAGGATGGCAGAGAGACGGCAAAGACCGATGCGGAGGATGCTCGGAGTTGGCAGGGGCACCGAGGGAGTGGCTGAGTAGCTAGGTTCTTAGACGAAAGAAAGGTGCCATCTTTTAGGTGGAGTAAAGCCCCGAAGGAAGGGTAGGGGGTTTAAATAGGCAGTGGATCTTAACGCAATTATGGTGGCGGGTGTCCCTAGATCAACCGATGCTTACCACGTGTCCCGCGTGTCCCACTCGCCGCTATCGAGGATTGACTGTTCGCAAATTTCTATGGTGTGATGCTTGGGATAACATCTCGGTGGGAGTACCGAAAAGACTCTTCAGGTCATCCTAATCGGAAAAAGGGCTCTGGCATGCGCGCATTAAATGCCGACATATTCGAGGGTGGTTGCACCGAAACGTCAGGGGGGGAACTTCGACTGCGATAATTTCTCTGTACTTCCTTCATTCGAAATTCAAACTCGAAAGTGGGGGGACTGGTGTTGGGTATAAAATACCCTCGACCGAAGTTCTTGGTGGGATTGACCCTCACAAGTCTCTTCCGACTTTGGACTGCTGTTGGTGAACTCCCATCGCTCCACCCGGACTCCTACGGGAGCCGGGCTTCGTCCTCGACTCCAACGGCTGCAGACAGACTTCGTCTGGACTCCTACGGGAGCCGGACTCCGCCCACGACTTCAATCGCAAGTAGACTCCACCCGAACTCCTACAGGAGTCGGGCTCCATCCTCAACATCAACTGCTGGTAAGCCTTGTCCGGACTCCTATGGGAGCCGGACTTCGCCTTTGACTTTAATTGCAGGAAGACTCCACCCGGACTCCTACGGGAGCCGGGCTTCATCCTCGACTCCAACGGCTGCAGACAGACTTCGTCCGGACTCCTACGGGAGCCGGACTCTGCCCACGACTTCAACCGCAAGTAGACTCCGCCCGGACTCCTATTGGAGCCGGGCTCCGTCCTCAACATCAACTGCTAGTAAGCCTTGTCCGGACTCCTACGGGAGCCAAACTTCGCCTTTGACTTTAATTGCAGGAAGACTCCACCCAGACTCCTACGAGAGCCGGACTTCATCCTCGACTCCAACGGCTACAGACAGACTTCGTCCGGACTCCTACGGGAGTCGGACTCCACCCACGACTTCAACCGCAAGTAGACTCCACCCGGACTCCTACGGGAGCCGGGCTCCGTCCTCAACATCAACTGCTGGTAAGCCTTGTCCGGACTCCTACGGGAGCCAGACTTCGCCTTTGACTTTAATTGCAGGAAGACTCCACCTGGACTCCTACGGGAGTCGGGCTTCGTCCTCGACTCCAACGGCTGCAGACAGACTTCGTCCGGACTCCTACGGGAGCCGGACTCCGCCCATAACTTCAACCGCAAGTAGACTCCACCCAGACTCCTATGGGAGCCGGACTCCGTCCTCAACATCAACTACTGGTAAGCCTTGTCCGGACTCCTATGGGAGCCAGACTTTGCCTTTGACTTTAATTGCAGGAAGACTCCACCCGGACTCCTATGGGAGCTGGGCTTCATCCTCGACTCCAACGGCTGTAGACAGACTTCGCCCGGACTCCTACGGGAGCCGGACTCCGCCCACGACTTCAACCGCAAGTAGACTCCGCCCGGACTCCTACGGGAGCCGGGCTCCGTCCTCAACATCAACTGCTGGTAAGCCTTGTCCGGACTCCTACGGGAGCCGGACTTCGCCTTTGACTTTAATTGCAGGAAGACTCCACCCGAACTCCTACTGGAGCCGGGCTTCATCCTCGACTCCAACAGCTACAGACAGACTTCGTCCAAACTCCTACGAGAGTCGGACTTCGCCCACGACTTCGACCGCAAGTAGACTCCGCTCGGACTCCTACAAGAGCCGGGCTCCATCCTCAACATCAACTGCTGGTAAGCCTTGTCCGGACTCCTACAGGAGCCAGACTTCGCCTTTGATTTTAATTGCAGGAAGACTCCGCCCGAATTCCTACGGGAGCCGGGCTCCGTCCTCGACTCCAACAGCTGCAGACAGACTTCGTCCGGACTCCTACAGGAGTCGGACTCCGCCCACGACCCCAACTGCAAGTAGACTTCATCCGGACTCCTACGGGAGTTAGACTCCGCCCACGACCCCAACTGCAAGTAGACTTCATCCGGACTCCTACGGAAACCAGACTCCGTCTTCTATTCTGACTGCGGGAAGACCTGGCCCAAACTCCTACGGGTACCGGACCTCGCTACCGACTCCAACCGAACTTCGACCGACAAGTCTGGACCCCCTGGCAGGCCACAGTAACGGACAAAACTGCTCCACTCCCTGCGGCGGACCCTACGCAGCTCCATTACTCCCTGACAGGCCATATTAACGGCCACGATTCTGCTCCACTTCCTGCAGTGGATCCTGTGCGATTCCACCACTCCCTGACGAGTCACGACAGCGGACGCCGCTCCACTCCCCGTAACTGATTCCACGTGGCGAGCCACGGTGATAGCCACGATCCCACTCCACTACCCTTCGCAATAAATTTCTCCTGACTCTGGGCGGCCCACTAGCAGACGGTTATAGGCGTCGCTATCAATTTGTTGCCCCCTTCGTCTATAAAAGGGGAACCCCAGATACGTTATTCTATAAGCTCTCATTTTTACCTAAAAACTCTGCTAAAATTTCTATTCGAGCACTCCATTCTTGTTGAGGCAAAAAACTGACTTGAGCATCGGAGGGTCTTGCCGGAGCAACCCCACCTCCGGTTTAGACTTCTTTTGCCGGTCCCGATGGCGACCGCAACTTCCTTGACTCCAGCTTCTCCGGTGCAAGCGGATTTTTGCACCAACACATATTTTTGAAAAGATTTTAAAATTAGATTTTTTTTTTGATACATGAGATATATAGATAGATCTTTAAATCTAAAATTTAATTTTAAATTTAATTTTAGAATATATAGTTGATATGTTATTGCATGCATAGTTCTGAATTTTGATCTAGAAAGAGTTTTAGTTCATATTCATGTTCATGTGATATATAGATACATGCATAAAACTTAAAATTTTTATATGATCTAAATTTTGATTTATATATATATTATATATTTTATAAATTTACTTTTAATCTAATCCATGATTAGTATATGAGATATATGATATCATACTTAGATCTAAAATTTTGTTTAGATTTGATTTTACATGCATATATATGATACATATTTGTGTGTTAAAACTTAAAAATTATTTTTATATTTTAATATTTATTTTTATATAAAGAATTTAGATCTAAAATATGATTTTAGAATCTAAAATTTATATTTATGTATGAAGATTTTGATCATAAAAAAATCGTTAATTACGTCATGTAATAGGATTACATTTAAGATTTTTGATTTGAGTCACATGGATCTAATTTGATTAAGTAATTGATCAAACTGAATCAAGTATTGATTAAGATCAGATCAATTAAGTTAATGATCATATAATTATTGTTGATCAAATCGATTGAATCCCATATGTAGAATTGATTAACCTAAGGACCTAATTTGTATCACTGCTTTGAGCCCAATTTGCTTGAGCTGATCAATTCTGATCAATCGACCTATTGGTGTCTAAGGTAAATTAATGAGACATGATTATTTAATTGGTTCTGTTATCCGATCTGGCTAATTTATTGGTGTCTAAGGAAGGCAATGGAGAGACCCCCATCGATCTCTACTTACCTGACTAATTTAAAAGATTGGATCTTGAATTAAGTTGCTTAGCGGTTTGGTTTAGCCCATGCTAGTTAGATCGGTCATATGATGACTGATTAGATGAGACCTAAATCTAAATCTCTCCATAAATATTAAATCTATAGATTTTCCACCGTTATAGAAGTGCAGGCATGCTATCGGTGTTGATTGTTCTCGGCTGATTACAGTGGTTCAGTTGCATCGAAAATACGCAACCACTCTATTAGCAAAGAATTGCTCCAGGATAAGGATGGGGTGGGCCCAATAACTGTTAGGTGAGGGACCCAATGATGGCCTTACACCTGCTTGTGAACGATGGGTCGGGCTTAACTAAGAAGTATAGGCAATAACTGTTAGGCGAGCCCACATGACTTAGATACCAAATCGCTGCAACATGCTTGAGAAGCATCTGGGCAAAGAGTTATCTATGCATCGGTGTGCGGTTATCAATAACTGTTAGGTGAGGTACATGTCATCGGTGAAGGAACCAGATCTAGGGTTTCAGGGTTAGATCTTGAAAAAGAGGGTTAGATCTTGAAACTTTTTCAAGATCTTGAAACTTTTTCAGGATCATACAGCGGAAGATTAAAATAAATCAAAATTTATTTTTTAAGATCAAAAAATCTCTAGATCTAAGATCCTATTACATTATTATTACATGGCATTAAATCAAAAATTAAAATATATAAATATAGCATGAACTACATGTTGATCATATCAACATGTTTCTATACTACATCTAATGTATGTATTAAACAATAGATCAGATCTATTACCTTGCAAGTTAGATGTTCTAACCTTGCTGATCTGGGCTTGAGGATGATGTTGCAAGCCGCACATGCATCCGACCTCTAGGAGTCGTCCACACGAGCCCACGAATCTCGATCAGAAGTCTTGTTTCAGGAAATCAGCACAGTATGCTAGTACTGTGCTGATCCTTCTTTGATGGTTGATCAGGTGCCTCCTTCTTCTTGATTTAGACTCTTCCAAAGATGAAAAGTAGAAGGAGGAGTTTCAAATCTGAGACACTCTCAGGAAACTCAAGATGGAGGGAGGAAAGATGTGAAAACAAAAATCCAAGAAGAAGACCCTCTTCTTCTTCACGTTTTTCTCTCTAGACACCCAAACTTACATCTTTTATATCTCCAAGACCCAAAGGTATTTCTCCCTTATTTTTGGATGGCACAAAGGTCTCTCAAATCTCTGATTTCTCCTAAAATTTCATGAAGAAACTCATCTTATATAGAGAGATATGATAGAGTCCTTGTCTAGGTCAAACACCTAGTCAAGGCTTATCCAAACATGGCAAGTTAAGGGACGCCCAACTCTTGAGCATCTCCTTTATATTTTTATATATAGATCAATATAAAAGGGTGCATAATGTAGCCATGAAAATTTCAAAAAAAATTTGGATAAATTTGGTGCAAAATTGAAGGAGTTTTGGATTTCTAAAACTCTATCTCATAGAATTCGGAATCCAAACTTATTCCTTTTAGATTTGATCCAAACCACCTTCCATGTAAGAAAGAAGAGAGGAGACCTTTTGTGAACGTGGGAGAGATCTGAGAGAGGGCTTTTGTCACACAAAATAAGTGGAGATTGGCGTTGAATAAGAGAGAGGGCGTGGAGAAGGCTTATGTGGCGCAAGGTGGAATCCTAGTCTTACTAGGATTCTGTCTTATGACTTGTTTTAATTTGGTTTCCCAAACCAAATCAAGTCAAAATTAGATCAACCCAATTAAAATAGGTCTTAACCCAATTAAGAACCTAATTTAATCAGATTAAATTAGATTTAAATCTAATTTAATTTTCTAATCAAATTAAAAATTAGATTGACCCAAGTCCTAGTTGAACTAGGACTAGTTTTTCCTTGCACTTGGCTTATCCAATAAACCAATTGGACTTGATCCAATCAAGCCCAAAATAAATTTAATTAAATTATATTTAATTAGACTTAATCTCAGTCCATTGGCTTAATCAAATTAAGCCAATTAGCAATCAAATTGCTAATCGATCCTCCTGCAACACTTGCACTGGGTTAAATGTCAATCGTATTGATCATTTAATCCTAGAATGATTTTTAATCGTTGATCAACCATCTGATCGGATCATGAACTCTAATGTGTATGACCTCATAGGTCCGAATCTAAGTCGGTAGTATAGGAACAAATTCCTATACCAATTAAAGTGACCATCTAGCAATGGTACCCGACGACCGGATAGGTCGAATGTGTAGAACAACATCCTTAGAACCCATGCGGACATAGTTTTCATATAATTCATCCCCTTGACCAAAATGATCATAGGATACCCCAGAGTTTAACTGTCAACTCTGATCAGGTTGTCCACATTGTATTTCAAAATATCAAATCCATCTGATGGATTACCCTGGCCAAGGTTTTGCTAAATTGAAATACAGCGACTCATTCTTCTCCAACTCTTGGAGTGGTCAATCCCATCTCGATCACACTCTGACTTCGCAAGTACTTGACTGTGCCCAGAAGCCTTCCATCCCTGAATTAGAAATTCAGTTAGTCTAGTACCAAAGCATAGTGAGTTGCTTGCAAGTCACTGAGGCGATCTCAGGTCTAAGGGACACTTATACCTATATCCCATCAGAGACATTCTCGACAGCAGAATACTCTGGAGTTGGTCACGTTCAATGATGATGTACCCTTACATCTCACCTGTATGCCATACCAGTGTCTCCATACTCCTTGGTTAAGAGGAAAACCAACCCATATGGCCTACTGTTGCCCAGCTATGCAACCCAAGAGGGGGGGGGGTGAATTGGGTTTCTAAAAATTTTAAGCCCAACAGATGACTTATGAAGAACGAAACAATGGCTTTAAATCAATATTAATTATCTAAAGTAGTATTGCAAGGATATAATAAAGAAATAAGATAAAGCGATAAAGCACACCACAAACACAAGGATTTATAGTGGTTCGGTGCTAACCTTGCACCTACATCCACTCCCCAAGATCCCACTTGGGAATTTCAATCCACTATCCTTTGTATTCAACCCGAATACAAAACATCGGAAACTCCGACACTAGCTATCCCAAGCTAGAATACAGGACGTCGGAAACTCCGACCCTAGCTATCCCAAGCTAGAACACTTGTTTCCCGGGTACAAGCCAACCCAAAACACTCCGATTTCAGGTTCGGATCAACCTTTCCTTGTTTTGGAAATCCTCCAAAAATAAGAGCAAAAACTCACAAAGAGTAAGAATATTTAGAGAACAGATGAATACAATAACAGCTCCTTAAATGAGCAAATATAACAATAAAAGCTTTACTCAAATGAAGAACCCCTTTTTCAGATTTTCTCAAGATGAATGAACGGTTGAACGCTTGAGAAGAGGTTGATTGTTGATTGA
The DNA here is from genome assembly GCF_000442705.2 of Elaeis guineensis. Taxonomy (NCBI): domain Eukaryota; kingdom Viridiplantae; phylum Streptophyta; class Magnoliopsida; order Arecales; family Arecaceae; genus Elaeis; species Elaeis guineensis. The sequence continues at coordinate 80,467,697 of NC_025997.2, forward strand.
AGATCTCTTGAAAGCTTTGAACGATCTCTAGATCAAGGTTGAAACGATAGGCGTGAAGAATTCTCTCCTTGAAAGATCTTTCTTTTCTCTTTCACAATCTCTCTGGTATATTGTGGATCCTCTCTCTTTTTCTCTATGGATATTTCGTTGATCTCAGGCTTTTTCTTGCAAATTTCGGATCCTCTCTTCTGTTCTTCTCTTTTTCCTCTCTTTTCTCTTCACATTTGATTTCACGTTTGATCCGCTATTTAATCTGCAATTTCTTTCATCATTTAAAGCATTTTGTAGCATTAGAAGCAAGAGAAAACAATTTAGGCAGATAAAGAGCCGTTAGAGGATTTTTAGGAAGCATAAATGGCAATTAAAACGGGCAAAAAAATAGCCGTTGCTGACATTTTCCGTCGCAGGGGTCGACTCATGAGTCGACTCATGCTTCAGGAGTCGACTCATGAGTCGACTTCTGTTGCAACAAACCAGAAGATCTGATTTCTGGATTTTTCGGCTCAAATCAGCAGAGGTCGACTCATGAGTCGACTCATGCCTTGTGGGTCGACTCATGAGTCGACTCACAGGTCGTGCCAAGCCAAAAATCCAGTGTGCCATGGGAATTTTTTGTGCCATTCAGCTCATAGTGCCATGAGTTGACTCATGAGTCGACTCATGCACTTCAAACCTTCATAACTTCAAAAATATTAGTCCAAACACAATGAAATTTTCACCAATAGATTTCAAATCATTTGTTCTACCAAATGGTACTATCAAATCAGGATTTTAGTGAAATTATGATTTTGCCCTTGAAGAGCATAAGGACTTTTTCAATTGTTTGTATCCCTTCAATCTGCTTTGTAATCATCAAAATCAATCTAGGAGCAACAATCTCCCCCTTTTTGATGATGATAAAACATATGAACAAAAATATTTATGTTAATGCATTAATTTCAAAAGAATCCATTATGGGTGTATATGCTTGAAAAGAGTATGATTCTTTTGGCATGAAATATAAATGCAAAAATAGTTTGTCCATTTTCTTAAAGATTTGAAAAGGGAATTAGATCATTTTGAGTTCAAGATATTTCAGAGCAAGAGAAGATAAATAACTTTTTCTATGTATCAGAGCAAAAATAATTTTTACAATGATATCAGAAAAGATTTTATAATGTATCAGAGCAAGAAAATTTTTAATGTATCAGAGAAAATTTCATACAGTATTAGAGCAAATGTTATAATATTTTAGAGAAACCTTCACACTGTATCGGATCATTTATCAGATCAAGTTGAAAGAAATTGTAGGATGTATCAGAGTAAAATAAATTTCTTATTGATGTCTCAAGGTGAGTAAAATTTCAAAAGCAAGTTTGAATATCAGAGCATATATATAAAAAATACTTATTTGCATTGTACTCATGATTTTGCTTTTGATGGATTAAAGTTCTGTCTGATACCAAATTTCTCTGTCTGATACCAAATTTCGATACCAAAATTTCTCAAAGTTTTGTTTAATCTTTCAATGCTTGTTTTTGTCTAATTTCTCCAATATTTGTTTAATTTCTTCAATATTTGTTTTAATTTAATTTCTCCCCCTTTTTCTCATAATTTAGGGTTTTGCTTTTTGTCTAATTTCAATTTTTTTGTCTAATTTCAATTTTTGTTTAATTTTAATTTCTCCCCCTTTTTGACATCATCAAACATAGTTAACTCTTTCTTTTCCTTTTCTGAAAATATTCTTTAATTTCTTCTTCTTTAGAGTTTTTCACAGATGTTTGCTCCCCCTTAATATAGCAATTATCAATAGCAAACAACAACAAGGAGAAGATAATATTTCAACAGATGTATCAGAGATTGAAATATAACCAAAATATAATCATTACAAAGAGGTAGAAAGATGATTCCATTAATATCATAATTGTTTCAAAACATAAAATTCAACCAGCTAAATGTCAATACATGGCCCCAAGGTATAGATCCTAGAACAAGATACTAACTCCTAGAACCTAGTAAAGATCAAGATAAGTCAATGATCAAGACAAATCATGGATCGGAGTCATCAGATATGGTATGAGAAGATGATGGATCAGAAGTGCATCCTCTACCCCGTCTGCCTCTGCCACGAGTGGAGGTGATGGCACGAGCAGGAGAACGAGATGAACTAGGTGGCTGAGAACGCTGAGATGCTAGGGCTGATACCATGAGTCTGATAGAATCAAGTACGTTCAGTGCTCTGGAAACAGATTGAAGTAGAGCAGTGAACTGGGTGGTAGCATGCTCACTCGATCCTCTGATCTCTTTCCTCAGTAGCTCATATCCACCTTCTAGTGCTCCTCTGAGCCTTCCAGCCTCTGCAGTGAGGTCTGTGACCTCAATGGTAGACTCCTGTGGCTGGGGATGGGCCAATGCAAGGACTTGCCCCTGCAAGTCAAGAACTGTGCCAGTTAGTCTCCAGACTGTATCCTCAAGCTGCTGTATCCTGACGGACTGATCTGAAATCATCTGAAATATAGTGGAGATGTGGGGAGTAATGGTCTGATCAGAAGAAGTAGCTCCAGGTGCAAAAGAAGTACTACTCCACTGGCTAGACAACAAAGAAGCCACACGCTGAGATATATGCTCGATCTGATCGTCAGCCAGTCTGAACTCTGAATGAGGTGCTCTGCTCTCTGGCTGATACACTGGTGTGGGCATCCTAGTAAACTCAGAAGGGCCAGCCTCAGTATCATGAATGAACTGGGTATCTGGTGAAGCTGCCCTGAAATCATGTACAGGAGAAGATGGACCTTCTTCTTCTACTCTGCCTTCAGTTCTGTCTTCAGCTCTTTCCTCAGCTCTCTCCTCAGCTCTTTCTTCAGAGCCCTTGATCCAACCACCAACAGTCTTTGTAATTCCCATTCGGTGTAGGCTGTGTTGGTTGAAAGTGTCCACATGTGAGAGCTTGGTAGGTGTCTCCCCCTCACAGCTAACTCCAAACCTCCTAAAAACTCTAGTAAGGGCCATACCATAAGGCAAGTGTGCCTTGGATCTGTTCAAAGTTTCTCTCATGGCCTCTATCATAAGTGTAGGGAGGTTTAGGGGGGTCTGAGTGATGATATGAAACATGACACATACATCTCTGCCAGATAGTAAGTCATGTCTACCACTCCTAGGAAAGAATAGTTTTGTCACAATCTGATGCAGGACCCTCATCTCAATGGACAGTAGCTTTGCTTCCAATTTGTTTAAACTTCCTGAAAAATCTTCTCCTAAGATAATTCTGATCCCTTCTTCTTTAATTGGGAGTTCCATATATGAGTATCCTTCACTAGGCAACTGAAGTATCTCTCCCAATATCCTAGAATCCAAACAGATGTCAATCTCCTTTACAGTTGAAGTCACAGACCCGTTTCCATAATTTAGGTTCTGGTAGAACTCTCTGACTAGATCAACATAGGTGACTTCCTTAAGAGAGCAATAAAGTTCCCATCCTTGATTTTTTATCTTACTTGCAAAAGTAAAGCCTTCTTTCTCAAAGAACCGAAAATCTATATTTTTTCCGGTTTCTACTTTTCTATCAGAAAGAAGATTTACACTGGGGCTTATGGAGGATTGAGAGGGACCTTGAGCAGGTACTGAAACTGGATTGGGAACAGTGGAAGACTGAGCATGCCTTTTCTTTCGGACAATTTCTTCAGGCTCTCGGATTGATTTCCTCCTTTGGGGAAGTTTCATCTTTGGAGCCATATCCAATAAAGTAGCAGACAAGAAGACTTGAATTCAGTGGAGGAGGGATCACAAAAGAGTAAAGAAGAATTTTGGTGGAGAAAAGAAGTGGATTTTGAATGAACGGTGAAGTTCTAGGGCACGTTCCACCCGCGCCTATCACTGCGAGAAAGCACAGAAAAATCCTTTTCAAGGAGGCGATTTTTGGTGGAGAGGAGGAGGGAGAATTGCCTCGAAATTGATCCTTGGATTTGGAGCAAAAAGAGTTGGAGAGGACGGCTTTCGGAAGGAAGACGACGAGAAGATGAGTCGTCTCATAAACAGGTTTCCCGTTTTAAAAACAATGAACCCGATGGAAGTTGGTGGGATTTACAAGTTTGCCATTGAGTCGACTCATGGGGGTCGACTCATGAAGTTCAGAAAATCAGGAAAAATGCTAATAAATTTCAGAAAAATTTGAAATTTTGGGAGAAGGAATTTTGCTCAATGATAAGTTTTTAGAGAGATAAACCTGAGCTTTTGGGACCAGGATAGATGTTGAAAATTGAGCTCTAAGAGTTTTTGACATCTATTCTTTGGAAATTGAGAAATTTCAGACAAATGGATCTAGAATTCCTAGATTTCTCCTAATTTCACAGAATCTTTCCTCACTAAGGGCCTTTGTAAAGATATCAGCTAATTGATTTTCAGTGCAAACATATTCAAGAATTATATTTTTGTTTTGAACATGTTCTCTTATAAAATGATGTCTTATCTCAATATGTTTAGATCTTGAATGTTGTATTGGATTTTTAGATAGATTTATAGCACTTGTATTATCACATTTTATTGGTGTTTCATTAAGTTTGATTCCAAAATCTTCGAGTTGTTGCTTAATCCACAAGATTTGAGCACAACAACTTCCGGCTGCAATGTATTCGGCCTCAGCCGTAGACAGTGCTACCGAATTTTGTTTCTTGCTAAACCATGAGATTAGGTTAACTCCAAGAGATTGGCAAGTTCCACTTGTGCTTTTTCTATCTAATTTACATCCAGCAAAATCAGCTTCAGAATATCCTAACAAATTAATTTGTGAGTCCTTAGAGTACCATAACCCTATAGTTTGTGTACCATTTAAGTATCTAAGGATTCTTTTAACAGCATTCAAATGAGATTCCTTAGGATTAGATTGATATCTTGCACATAAGCAAACACTAAACATGATATCAGGCCTACTTGCAGTTAAATATAATAATGAGCCAATCATACCTCTATAGTATTTTAAGTCTACGCTTTTACCTTCATCATCCTTGTCAAGCTTACATGAGGGACTCATTGGTGTGCCAATTGGTTTGCAGTTCTCCATTCCAAATCTTTTGAGTAGTTCCTTGGTGTACTTGCTTTGGGTGATGGAGATTCCCTCTTTTGATTGTTTGATTTGGAGTCCGAGGAAGAAGGTGAGTTCTCCCATCATGCTCATCTCGAACTCTCCCTGCATAAGCTTAGCAAAGTCTTGACAAAGGGATTCATTGGTAGACCCAAAAATTATGTCATCAACATAAATTTGTATAATTAGCATATCATTTTGGTTTCTTTTAATAAATAGAGTTGTATCCACATTGCCTCTTGAGAAACCATTATTTAGTAGAAATTTGCTTAGCCTTTCATACCATGCTCTAGGTGCTTGTTTTAGACCATATAAAGCTTTATTTAATCTAAAGACATGATTGGGAAAAGCATGATTTTCAAATCCAGGGGGTTGTTCTACATATACTTCTTCAGAAATATATCCATTTAAGAATGCACTTTTAACATCCATTTGAAATAGTTTGAATTTCATAAAGCAAGCATAAGCAAGTAGAAGTCTAATGGCTTCTAATCTAGCAACAGGTGCAAAGGTTTCATCAAAATCAATTCCTTCTTCTTGATTATATCCCTTAGCAACCAGTCTTGCTTTATTTCTAATTACATTTCCATGCTCATCTAACTTGTTTCTAAAGACCCATTTTGTGCCAATTATTGAATAATCTTTAGGTCTTTTCACTAAGGTCCAAACATTATTTCTTTCAAATTGACTGAGTTCTTCTTGCATAGCATTAATCCAGTTATGATCATTTTCAGCTTCTTCAAAAGTTTTAGGTTCAAGTTGAGATACAAAAGCACAATGATTAAGTACATCTCTAAGTGAAGAACGTGTTTTTACCCCATGCATAGGATCACCGATAATTAAGTCCTTAGGGTGGTTGTGAACATACCTCCATTCCTTGGGTAAGTCATTTGTACCTTGAGGTTGTTCTTGAATTTCTTCACCTTTCTCATTTTGTTCATCTTCTTGATCCTTGTCTTCTGGAGTTGCTGAATCTTTTAGAGTGATCTCCTTCATACCTTCTATTAGTGGATCTGCATCATCAACACCCTTATTCTTCCTTGAAGGAAGATCGTTAGATTCATCAAAGACAACATGTATGGACTCCTCAACTACTAAGGTTCTTTTGTTGAACACTCTAAATGCTTTACTAGTGGAGTAACCTAGAAGGATTGCTTCATCTGATTTTGCATCAAATTTACCAAGTTTTTCTTTGCCATTATTTAATACAAAACATCGGCAACCAAAAACATGAAAATAGGCAATATTTGGTTTTCTTCCTTTCCAAAGTTCATAGGGGGTTTTCTTTAAAAATTGTCTTATTAAAGCACGATTTAAAATGTAACATGCTGTGTTAATAGCTTCCGCCCAAAAATATTTTGAAAGGTTGCTTTCACAGAGCATGGTACGGGCCATTTCTTCTAAGGTTCTATTTTTCCTTTCAACTACCCCATTTTGTTGGGGTGTCCTAGGAGCAGAGAAGTTGTGGCCAATTCCATTTTCATCACAAAAATTTTCAAAGTCATGATTTTCAAATTCTGTTCCATGATCACTTCTAATATTTTGAATTGAAAACCCTTTTTCATTAGTGACTTTTCGATGAAATTTCGTGAAAATTTGAAAAGTTTCATTTTTGTGAGCTAAAAAGAAAATCCAAGTAAAATGAGAGTAATCATCAATTAATACAAATCCATATCGTTTTCCTCCTAGACTAGTGGTTTTAGTTGGTCCAAATAAATCCATATGTAAGAGCTCTAAAGGTCTAGAAGTTAAAATAGTGTTTTTGGATTTAAATGATACTCTAGTTTGTTTACCTAATTGGCATGCATCACAAATTCTATCCTTTTCAAAATTCAATTTTGGCAAACCGAGAACTAAATCCTTTTTGATTAATTTTGAAAGAGAATGCATGCTAATATGTGCAAGTCTACGATGCCACAGCCAACTAGTCTCATTTATTTTAGCATTTAAGGAAACTAGGCATTGCATGTCTAATTTAGTTAAATCATTCAAGTCTACCATATAAACATTGCCATGCCTATGTCCTATAAATTTAATGCCATCGTTAATAGGACTCGTCACAATGCATACAGATGATTCAAAACTTACTTTATACCCTTTATCACAGAATTGACTAATGCTAAGTAAGTTATGCTTTAAACCTTTAACAAGTAAAACATTCTCAATGTATTTGGAGGGAGTGATACCAATGTTACCTATCCCGATGATCTTTCCTTTGCCATTATCTCCAAAGGTGACCATCCCTCCATCTTTAGCATCAAGCGTGATGAATTGTGATTCATCACCAGTCATGTGTCTCGAGCATCCGCTGTCAAGATACCATTTCCTGTTTCCTTCTTGGGATGCTAGACACACCTGCAAGCACAGATCAAGTTTCTGTCTTAGGTACCCAAGCTTTCTTGGGTCCTTTCAGGTTAGTCAGAATGGTTCCTTTTGGAACCCATATTTTCTTTGTATTTGCATATTTGTTAATAAGACATGTGTATGATTTATGTCCTATTCTTCCACATTTAAAACAAGTAATATTTGTAGACTTGTTACTTGAATAAATATCCTTCAGAAATTTTTGTTTCTTTAGGGGTTTATAACCAAGTCCAGCTTTATCATATATAGCTTTCTGATTTTCAAGGATCATATTTAGTTTGTTTGAACTTAAGGTGAACTTATCTACTATAGATTTCAGCTTGTTCATTTCATCCTTTAAGTTTTGATTTTCTTGAATCAAGGTGAATTTTTCAATTGAAAGATTTTCAGCTTGTTTCACTAAGGACTGATTTTCCAATTTCAGCTCTTTGTTTTTCTTCCCTAGTTTCTTTAATTCACCAATTGAATCATAGATTGCTTCTTGCAATTCTTCAAAAGTAAATTCACTAGTGGATTCAGAAGTTACCTCATTTTCATGTGCCATCAGGCACAGATTGGCTTGTTCGGCTGAGGTTTCCTCGTCGGAGCTTGAGTCATCACTCGCACTCCAGGTCGCCATCATTGCCTTCTTTTTGAATTTCTTTGGACCTTTCTTCAATTGAGGACATTCGGATCTGAAATGTCCTGGCTTCTTGCACTCGTAGCATATAGGGGTTTGATCTTTCTCCTTTTCTATGCTTTGATCCCCTTTTGTGAATTTCTTTCTCATCCCCTGTTTCCTTTTTCTTAGAAACTCCTTGAATTTCTGGGTGATGAGAGCCATCTCCTCATCCTGATCTTCATCTTCAGAGTCATCTGTTTCATAATCAGGTGAAGTTGTGGATTTGAGGGCAATGGTTCTTTTCTTTTTGATTTCATCCTCTTGATGTTGCATCATGCTAAGTTCATGAGTCATCAAGGATCCAAGAAGCTCTTCTAGAGGTAGAGTGTTCAAGTCCTTTGCTTCTTGGATGGCAGTCACCTTGGCTTCCCAAGTTCTTGGCAGTGACCTGAGAATCTTCCTTACAAGTTCACTGTTAGTATAAGATTTGCCAAGACTCTTTAAACCATTGATTATATCAGTAAAACGAGTAAACATAGCAGTTATGGACTCATCATGCTCTATTTTGAACAATTCATATTTATGTACAAGCATGTTTATTTTAGACTCTTTTACTTGATTTGTTCCCTCATGGGTGACTTCTAACCTATTCCATATTTCTTTAGCAGATGCACAAGTAGAAATGCGATTAAATTCACTAGCATCTAGTGCACAATAAAGAACATTCATAGCTTTGGCATTTAATTGTGCCAATTTCTTGTCAACCTCATCCCATTCTTTCTCGGATTTGGTTGACTCCTCACCATCTATAATCTTGGTGGGTGTGTGAGGACCATTCACTATGATACTCCACATATCATAGTCGAGTGCTTGTATGAAAATCTTCATCCGAGCTTTCCAATAGGTGTAATTAGACCCATTGAAAAGTGGAGGTCGGTTTGTTGATTGCCCCTCAGCTAGAGAAGTTCCAACATGGGTTGCCATAGATCTTTGGCTCTTTGATTGTTAGATCAAAGAAGGGCTAGAGCACCGATAAGAGCAAAAACTCACAAAGAGTAAGAATATTTAGAGAACAGATGAATACAATAACAGCTCCTTAAATGAGCAAATATAACAATAAAAGCTTTACTCAAATGAAGAACCCCTTTTTCAGATTTTCTCAAGATGAATGAACGGTTGAACGCTTGAGAAGAGGTTGATTGTTGATTGAAGATCTCTTGAAAGCTTTGAACGATCTCTAGATCAAGGTTGAAACGATAGGCGTGAAGAATTCTCTCCTTGAAAGATCTTTCTTTTCTCTTTCACAATCTCTCTGGTATATTGTGGATCCTCTCTCTTTTTCTCTATGGATATTTCGTTGATCTCAGGCTTTTTCTTGCAAATTTCGGATCCTCTCTTCTGTTCTTCTCTTTTTCCTCTCTTTTCTCTTCACATTTGATTTCACGTTTGATCCGCTATTTAATCTGCAATTTCTTTCATCATTTAAAGCATTTTGTAGCATTAGAAGCAAGAGAAAACAATTTAGGCAGATAAAGAGCCGTTAGAGGATTTTTAGGAAGCATAAATGGCAATTAAAACGGGCAAAAAAATAGCCGTTGCTGACATTTTCCGTCGCAGGGGTCGACTCATGAGTCGACTCATGCTTCAGGAGTCGACTCATGAGTTGACTTCTGTTGCAACAAACCAGAAGATCTGATTTCTGGATTTTTCGGCTCAAATCAGCAGAGGTCGACTCATGAGTCGACTCATGCCTTGTGGGTCGACTCATGAGTCGACTCACAGGTCGTGCCAAGCCAAAAATCCAGTGTGCCATGGGAATTTTTTGTGCCATTCAGCTCATAGTGCCATGAGTTGACTCATGAGTCGACTCATGCACTTCAAACCTTCATAACTTCAAAAATATTAGTCCAAACACAATAAAATTTTCACCAATAGATTTCAAATCATTTGTTCTACCAAATGGTACTATCAAATCAGGATTTTAGTGAAATTATGATTTTGCCCTTGAAGAGCATAAGGACTTTTTCAATTGTTTGTATCCCTTCAATCTGCTTTGTAATCATCAAAATCAATCTAGGAGCAACACCTACAGTGACCTATGCTCGATAGAAGCTGTCGTCCTTATTAATAGCCTATCATTTGGTCGTGAACAGTTTTAAGGACTAATCGATAAATCCTCTCTTTATCAAATCTAAATAGTCCTAAGGACTTCATCATAATAACGGAGTTCATTAGAAGATGAAAGCTTATGATGAAGATGCCAAATATATTTTATTTATTAACAAATCAATTACAATACTTGGTTGCTCAACCGTCAACAGCTTGACGATTGGCTTTTTGGGACACATTTCCCAACAATCGGTGGGACTACAGCACTCACTAGGAATCCTTTGTCACATTAGGGTTTTCATTTTCTTCTCGGAGAGTCGAGGGATCCGATAAATTAGTGAGAGTCATTATTTATATCTTAAAGTTTCTAGAAGTAAATTAAACTTTAAGTATAAAAGTCTAACTTGAATCTCTACTCTCACAGTTTTACAATGTCAGTCTCAAACCCTTTAGTCTGCATCTTTGAAACCAATCATTTGATCGGTAATAATTTCAAAGACTGGCTCAAAAACTTTAGGATTGTCTCAATCTCAGAAAAGTTAAGCCATATTCTCGATCAGGATCCTGTAATGCTACCAAATCATCCTACTGCTGAGCAAAGAGCTGCTTTTAAGAAGTAGACGGATGAAGACAGTCAGGTCAAGTGCTATGTGCTGTCATCCATGTCAAATGAGTTGCAAAATCAGCACGAGCATATGCCTACTATTCGGGCCATGATCACTCACCTACAAGAGTTGTATGATGAGCAGAGTCATACTGCATGCTTTGAAGTATCCAAAAGACTTTTCAATCTGAAGATGCGCAAGGGACAATCTGTCCATGAGCACTGTATAATAGTGATCAAAGACATTGAGGAGCTTAAGAAGCTCGGGCTAGATATGCAAAAAAAATTATAGATGGATCTGATCTTTCAATCTCTTACTAGTTCATATAGTCAATTCATTAAAAATTTTTATATGAACAAACTTGACTGCACTATTTTCGAACTCGTCAATATGTTGGTCACTACGAAAGGTACCTTGAAGAGTTCAAGAGGTACTATTCTCGCTGTGGAGCAGACTTCTTCTTCTAAGAGAAAGTCTACTAAAAAGAAGAAGGTTAAATCTGTGAAAAAGCAGAAGAAAGAGAGCAAGCTGAAGAAGGATGGTCCAAAGGCGGCTGAAGCAAAAGGAAAGTATTTTCACTGTCATACTAAAGGCCACTGGAGGAGGAACTGTCCAAAATATCTGGAGAGCCTAAAGATCAAAAAAGATGATAAGCCTTCTGAAGGTACACTCATAATTGAATCTAACCTTATGGTTTCTTCTACTTCTAGTTGGATATTAAACTCTGACTCGAGTGCTCATATATGTATCTCAATACAGGGTCTGATAGAAAGTAGGAGATTAAGGGAAGGTGACATGATCCTTTGGGTCGGCAATAGAGTAAAGGTTGCTGTAGAGGCCGTTGGCACTTACTCTCTTTAATTACCATTTGGTGTTAGATTAGAATTGAAAGACTGTTATTATGTTTCTATAGCTAATCAAAATTTAATTTTCATGTCTATGCTAGCACAGAAAAATTTTAAAATTATTTTTAATAAAGATTTTTATTTCATTTATTTATAAAATAAATTGATTGCATGAGGTCTTTTAATTGACAGTCTTTATCACTTGTATGTTGATGTGAATATGAACTGAAACGAGCAAATAGTGAGTGCTATAGGTCAAAAGAGATTCAGAGATGAAATTAACTAGAAGTATTTGTGGCACCATAGACTAAATCATATTGGAGAGGACAGGATAAATAGACTGAAAAAGGATAGGATCCTTGACTCTCTTAACTAAGAGTCGTATCCAGCTTGTGAATCTTGCCTTCAAGAAAAAATGGCTAAATTATCTTTTGTAGGATATGAGAAAAGGGCCACAGAGCTACTTGTTCTGGTACACACTGACATGTGTGGGCCATTTGATGTGTAGGCAAGGGATGGTTATATCTACTTCATTATCTTTGTCGATAATTTTTTTAGATACGGGTATGTGTATCTCATAAAACACAAGCCTGAGGCCTTTGAAAAGTTCAAAAAATTTAGACATGAAGTAGAAAAGCAAATTGGCAAACCCGTTAAGGTTCTTCAATCTAATCGAAGAGGTGAATACCTTAGTTGAGAATTTCTGGGTTATCTTAAGGACAACGACATAGTCTCTCAATGGACCCTTCCTAAAACACCTCAACTCAACAGGATGTCCGAAGGAGGAATAGGACCCTATTGGATATGGTCAGGTCCGTGATGAGCTTCACTGATTTATCCTTATTTCTTCAGGGACAAGCCTTGTTAACTACCATTCACTTATTGAATAGGATTCCATCAAAGTCCGTTCCTACCATACCATATGAGATATGCTTCGGTAAGTAACCGAGTCTGGATTATCTTAAGACTTGGGGATGTCCTGCCTATATCAAGAGACAGATGGCAGATAAGTTAGAGGATAGATCTATTATAGCTCACTTTATAGGGTCTTCAAAAGAATCCATGGGATACTACTTCTACTTTTCACAAGACTACAATATGATTGTGAGTCAGAATGCCATATTTTTAGAAAAATAGTTTATCCAGGATGGCGGTAGTGGGAGGTTAGTGGAGCTCAAAGAGAAAGTCTCTGAGAGCCAAGAGCAATAGATCTTCAGGAACTCGTAGTCCATGAGCCAGTAGTTGATGTTCTTCTATCACCTCATAGATCTAGCAGGGTCTCCTGACCTTCTGAAAGGTATATGGGTATGCTTATGAAAGAAGTTAACAAAATATTCTTTATAGGAGATAAGGGTCATAGTGATGATCCTATCACTTTTGATGAGGTGATGTCTGATATCGATTTTGAAAAATGGTTAGATGCGATGAAGTCAGAAATTGACTCAATACACTCGAATCAAGTTTGGACCTTAGTGGATCCACCTAAGGATATTGTACCTCTTGGGTGTAAATAGATCTACAAAAGGAAGATAGGTGCCGATGGTAAGATAGAAACCTATAAAGCTAGGCTTGTGGCTAAAGGTTATAATCAGTGTGAGGGTATTGACTATCAAAAAATCTTCTCGTCCGTAGCTATGCTAAAATTCATTCACACTCTGCTTGCTATTGCAGCTTACTATGATTATGAAATCAGACAGATGGATGTGAAAACTACTTTTTTGAATGGATATCTTGAGGAAGATATCTATATGGAGCAGCCTATGGGTTTCATGTCCGATGATGGTGATCACAGAGTCTGTAAGCTGCAAAGATCCATATATAGATTAAAGCAAGCTTCTCGAAGTTGGAACCATCATTTTGATGGGGCAATCAAATCATTTGATTTCATCAAAAATGAAGAGAAACCTTGTGTATACAAGAGGATTAGTGGGAGTGCGATCACCTTTCTCGTATTGTACGTGGATGATATTCTTCTCATTAGGAATGATATTCTCATACTGACCATGATCAAAAGATGGTTGTCCAGAGAATTCTCTATGAAAGATCTAGGGAAAGAATCCTATATTCTTGGAATAAAGGTCTATAGGGATAGACCTAAATGGATGCTTGGCCTGTCACAAAAGCTGTACATAGAGAAAGTGCTGAAAAGGTTCAGGATGAAAAACTCCAAGAGAGGTCTCTTACCTCTTAGGCATGGTATTAGTCTCTCCAAGATGATGTGTCTGACCATATCTGAGGAGATTCAGTGCATGAGTAGGATTCTTTACGCTTCAGTCATAGGAAGCCTCATGTATGTCATGCTATGTACTCGACCTGATATTATCCTTGCTGTGAGTGTCACGAGTAGATATCAGTCAAATTCAGGTGAGGAGCACTGGATAGCTGTGAAGAACATCCTTAAGTACTTAAGAAAGACTAAGGATTTGTTCTTGATCTTTGGAGGTAATTTTGAGTTGTGAGTCGAGGGATATACTAACTCAGACTTCATATCTGATCTTGATGATAGAAAGTCTATATCAGGATACGTGTTTGTTTATAATGGTGGCATAGTTAGCTGGAAGAGTACCAAGCAACCCATCATAGCAGATTCGACCACAGAAGCTGAATATGTCGCTGCTTCGGATGCTGCAAAGGAAGGCTTCTAGTTCAAGAGTTCATCATGAAACTTGGGGTTATAATATCAGATGCCATACTGTTATACTGCGACAACAATGAAACCATAGCACTTTCTAAGGAGCCAAGGTCTCATCAAAAATCTAAGCACATCGAGTGGCGGTATCACATCATACGCGACTACTTCGAAAAGAAACATGTTAAGATGCGAAGAATAGACTTTGCGGACAACGTGGCAAATTCGCTGACTAAGTAGTTGAGCTAACCAAAAATAAAAGTCCACCTTAAGAAGATGGGACTTAGATTTGAGGCCAATTGGCTTTAGTCCAAGTGAGAGATTGTTAGATGTATGTCCTAGAAGTCAATATAGCTGACATATTGTAATAAATCTAGGGTATAATTTTATACTGAATATATTGATATGATCAATAAAAGAAAAAGTTCTTTTTCATTTAAGTATAATGTGTCCTTGAATCATCCATAGAATTAGTTTCGATACATATTCTCAAGGTATTGAGAATTAGAGACATATATTTAATTTCTAAATGCTCTTGATCATAGGATCATCATAAGAATGGTGATAGATTCGGATAGATTGATGCACAAATTGCTTCCTTCGGGATAGATAAACCTCTAGTCTACTGTGTAGAGATACAGGATGATAAGTGCGGGTAGTTGTTAGAGAACAACTAGTATTGAACGTAGCCATACGAGAGATCACTTGGATTTCTATTCGATCATCAGTGATTGTCTCGATGCTGTAGTTATGTGATTGATCTTTTGATTTGAGATAGTACTGCTACTCGCAGTGAGGCTGTTGGAGTTTGATTGACACATAAACATAGGTCTCAATGAACCCTTATAGTGGATGTTGGCGACAGTTGATCCACTGTAGGGGTAGGGTGCGCATCAAGATAGGATCTATCGATCTTGATAGAGAGGAGTAGTCCTATGAGATTTGAGAGGCTAAATCCAAGAGTCTGTGGCCACAATAGTATGATTGATGGAAAAGAGTTTTCATAGAAGTCACAACTGGACTTGAGCTAATGGAATCTATCAATCGAATTTATCATATAACTGATGATGAGGTTTGACGATTTATCTATGACCTGCCATCAAATCGAGACTACGATAGAGGACTGAATCACATGTTAACTACACCTAGAGATTCATTTCAGTTCTACTGGGTTGCCACTATACTGCTAGGTGTCACTGGTGGATTGTGAGAGCTCAATTGGATTATTCTGGATCGATAATCCTTGATGAGTTAGAGTAGAATTGTTTCAATCCATTGAAAAGAGTTTCAATAATACGATGATAGAGATCATTATATGTCTCACTACTTGATAGAATTGAACCTATAGGATCACACAACAAAGAGATTAGGCTTGAAATTAGTAATTAAGCTTATGAAGTGTCAATTGGATTTAGAGAAACCTATTGAGTTCATGGTAACTTTACTAGCACATGATTGGATCCAATTTCTCTTTCCGTTAGGATTACTTATTTGATAAGATAATTCTAACTTAATTATCTGCTAATAACCTACATGAATAAAATTTATGAGACTCCAATTATTGGATGTTTAAGGTTATAGATCATATAAATTTAGGATGCAAGTCCCTAATTAATTTTCTTGATAGTTATTCTTGGGTGCCACCTTGATTTGATTAAGTTGGGTGTGTCTGTTGATTAGAGGGCTTTTAGTTCTTCTATGAGGCATCTCTTGGGTGTATTTTGGGGTATCTAATTATGGGTGTAAGGGCTCCAATTGCTGGCACCTAAAGGGTCTCCTAAAGTAAGTTGGATGCTTAAGTTAATAGGAAACCCAATGCAAGTAGGACTTGTATTATGTGATTGAATAGGATTCAATCCTTATGCCTATTTAAAAGGACCTCCCCTAAGGTCCCTAGAGCATCCAAACCAGCAGCCCCCATGCCCATAGAAGATCTCCATGCCCTCTCTTCCTCCCCTTTTCTCTTCTCTCTTGGGCGTTCTACACGCCCCTTCTCTTGAGATGCGTGTCCCAAGGTGTTCCACATCCAAGACTGTTGGGTGCCTCTTTTTTGTTGGTTTCTAGCATCTGGTAGCAGCACATAGCAAGAAAAAACTCTAGAGAAGAAGAGAAAAAGAAGATCAAAGAAAGAGATCAAGTGTTGATCGCGATCCAGGCTTCGTTCGAACTCAGCAAGCTAAATTTTGGAGAAGAAAATTTAGATTGAAGAGGACTGTTCTAAGCTGATCCTGAGTGGATACTCATAACGGATGGATACTTGTGTAACTAAGAGAGAACCACTTCTCTTTCGGATCCAGATTTGAAGAAAAAAATTATGAAACTGGTATGTGATTTGATCACAATCTGAATTTCAGCATATGAGATAAAGCTATATGGTTTTATGTTTTCATGCATGCATATTTCAGATTAAAAGTATTTTAGTCTTGTTCTCCACTGTAGTGTTTAGAAAATAAAGTTTTGAAACATATATGCATGCACCAAACCTCAAATTTCAACAATTTGATCCTATCAATTTATCACTATCTAATAGTGATCGGAGTGATAAGGTGGTAGCCATAACTACAAAAGAAAAATCAAAATCTAATTAGTATATGAATTGATTAAGCCTAAAGATATGAAGTTTAGTCTAAAGATTTTCTCACTATTTTATTCGAATTGATAGCCTCTACCTTCAATTTGGAGAATTACACTAATTCCTTAGTGGGTACTAGAATCCACATAGACTGCATATGGATTCGAGTGTGGCTTCACCAATCCCTGTGCACCCATGGATAGGTTCTTAATCAATTATTTCACCAAATAATTTCTAGCATTTAATTTTGCTCCAGACACCTCTTCAACAGGCGTGTGGCATTTCCACTGAAAGTTCTGATTAGGTCAACCATTAACATGTCAGAATTTAGTATATCTGACAAACGAATGATCAAGCCTGAGTGTGGCTTGGCTAACCTGACCATCATCAGAAAGACACAACTAAATCAACATATTATGAATGATAATTCTAACAGTTAGATAAGCACCAGACGTGTGACACCTCCAATGATCATCTAAACTATTGGACTCATTATCATCCAACTTAATGGGAGGTTATGATCTAATTATCACCATAACTATTTCATTTTAGAGACCTAACAATTTTAAAAGATTTAATTAATTGAATTGAGATATGAGAAAAGACTTGACCAGTTAATCTTAATCTTCCCACTGACTTCACCAAGTCAGATCAAAGAAGATCAGGTATAAGCTGGTCCAGCCAACCAGTCATGAATCCTCCTACTAACTTCACCAAGTCATAAAGAGGACTCAAGACAAGTTGAACTAGGGGCACCTAAATCAGTCATACTGATTTTCTAGTTAGCATGGATCAACCCCAATCATTAAGTGATCTAATCAAAATATGATTCACCATATTGGCCAAATAAGTGGGATCGGTGGGAGGGATACGCCATTAACTCGACATAGATTCAATCTATGTGAATAACTCCCAATTAATGACCATCGATCAAAGCTGCCAACTTACTTTAGACACCAACTGGTTAGTCATTTTCAATTTAATCAACTTATAGACTTGGGTTAGACCATGGAGCTACGATCAAAATTCATATTGATCTAATCAAAGACATGGACTTGACCAACTACAACTATTGAAATTGATCAAGAGGAGAAATTGACCCAAACAAAATTAATTTTTAATTAGATTTGATTAATTACTAACATGGTCTATTATCAATGATTTCCAACCCTAGGTCTAACCTAGTTAAATGGACTTGACTCGAGCTAACCCATTAACCTATGAATTATAAAATTAATGCCTTAGATCTTTGATTCTCAAATCTAGATCGCTTAATTCTCAATTAAGTTTTTGGCTGATATGGGTTTGGGTTCGATGTTTGAAATTAATTTTTAATTTTATAAAACATTTTTACAATCAATCATCTAATGATCAAAATACTAATTTTAGATCTAATATATATTATTTTAGATCTAAAATAAAATTTTAAATTTTTTTTATTGTTCATCATCATGAAAAAAGATCGCGTAGCACCCCGACATGCCATAGGAGATCCCATCGAATAGATAAATAGAGTTGCAAAATCTTGATTTCTCGTATGACTGGATGACTATGAAGATCTATCCAATTAAATTACTATACTACTTAAATTATAAATTAATTATTTAGATCTAATCTAAATAATTAAAATCATAAAAATCAGCATAAATTAGGATAATCTTTGCACTGTAAGGGATAAACCTTACAGCAGGACAACCTTATATCAGTTTGTGCGATCAGATCTATAATTAATTTCAAATCTAAATATTATATCTCAGATCTAATCTAAATTAAATTATAAATCCAAATACATATAATATTATGTTATATACAAAAAAAAATTATGTCATAAGAAACCTTGCTCTGATACCAATTGAAAAAAACTGGATAGTTCAAAGCATATATTTTTAAAATTTTATAGTGAAAAATAAAAGATTAAATATTTTAATCTTTTAAATATATTTTAGATCAAATTTAAATTTTTAATTAAAGATCTATAATATAAAAAATTTATATATAAAATCTAATATAAAATAAAAAACTGCATCAATCACATCAATGCCCTGAATCTGATCTAACCGTTAGATCACATCGGTTGAGTTCAGAACCCATCATCTTTTTATGGATCGATGATCTTTGCTATTGGTAAGCATGGTATAAAGCTTTCATTGATGCTGAGTAGCCGTACAGATCATCCAGCCTCTACAGATCGTCCACTCAAAGCCCTGATCAAATCTTCTTTTGTAGGAGTGCTAGCTCGCATCAAAGGCTCTAAATGGCTGATCCAAGCTCCTTTCTTTGGATCTCCTAGACTCTTCCAAATCAGAAGATAAAGCTTTCCAAGGAGATGATAGTGTGAAAGATTGAACAAGAGTCACTCTTATATTTTTCTACTCATAAAATCTAGAGTTGAAACCATAGACCCTACACCTTATGCCCGAGAGGAAGAACACTTCCTCTGTTTCTCACGCACGGAAGCCCAACCCACTTTCAACTTTTTATACCCCAACTCTCAAGTTTCTCACACCAAAATCACTTCTAATCTCACACAAAATTGATCCCTTCTTAAGGATGGCATCCTATGGAAGATAAGGATAAGGAAAAGGTAGTTTCAGTTCAATTTCAAATGTTGGTTGATCCTTATCACCAATTCAAATCAAATTTGAATTAAATTTTGAACCAAACTTTATCCTCATCTTATGAACTTAGAGAGGGGTTGACCAACATTAGAATGGTATAAAAAATCTCACATAGAAACACTTTATGCATGAAGAAAGGTGATGGCGAGAAGAGAAGAGTCCAACTCAATTTGGACTCTAGGTTTTCATTCAAATTCAAACCCATTTGAACTCAAATTTAAACCAACCAATTTCAAATTCAAAAAAAATCAGATGTGGATATAGAAAATCTTATAAGAATAAAAAAAATTTATGTAAAAAATTTTTCTCGCATGAAGAATAAGAGGGCGCAGAGAAAGGAGGTGCAAGGAATTTGAATTCAATTGAATTGATTTATTACAACTTTTGCATAGGGTTAATCATCCATCAAATTGACTGTTTTATCTTAAAATGATTCTTAATCATCGATCAACCATATGATCAGTCAGAAACTTTTTTTGAGTGTGACCTCATAGGTTCGAATCTAAGTCGGTAGTATAGGAACAATCTTCTTTTATCAATCAAAGTGACCATCTAGCAATGATACCCGACGTCCGGATAGGTCAAAAGTTTATGAAGCATCATTCAAGAATCTATTGGCATATAGTTACCGTATAATTTATCCCTTTAACCCAAATGCTCAAGGTGACTTAGGATTTAACTGTCAACTCTGATATGGTCATCTACATTGTATTTCAATTTTCAAAATCCATCACATGGATTACCTTGATCAAGATTTTACTGAATTGAAATACACTAACACATTAACTCATACTTATTCAGAGAGGTCAATTCCATCTTGACTCACACATCGACTTCTCAAGTACTTGACTGTGTCAAAAAATCATTCATCACTGAGTTAGAAATTCAAATAGTCTGGCACTAAAGCACAGTGAGTTGCTTGCAAGTCACCTGATGATCTCAGATCGGAGAGACATTTATATCTATATCCTTCGTGAGCTACTCTTGACAGCAGAGTGCTCAGCAGTTGGTCATGTTCAGTGAGATATACTCTTACATCTCACTTGTATGCCATGCTAGTGTCTCCACACTCTTTGGTTAAGAGGACAATCAACGTACATGGCACACAACAACCTATACTTGATATAGCTATTGTCCTAATAATAGTATATTATTTAGTCATGAACTTAAGGTTTAAAGACAAAATGATATATCTTCCTATATCGAATCAAATAGTCTTAAGGACTTCATCACATAACAGGAGTTCAAAATAAGATATACACAGTGATGAAAAAACTAAATAATATTTATTAATTCAATAATTCATATACAATTACAATAATAAGCTCAACCATCAATAGACTGACGATTGGCTTTGGGACACAATTCTCAATAGGTTCATCAACAAACCGAGCTAGCTCGAAAGGGTCTCGAGTTGACTCCAATCAAAATTGAGTCGACTTGGCAGGCAAACCAGTAAGTCATTACTGAATTTTATATTAGAATAATTTGCATAAATAGTTTCAATGTTTCAAATCAAATCCTAGGGTTTTGAATCTAGGATTTTGCAGAAATTAAATTTTTGGATGTAAATTCTATAAAATACATATATCACATATATAAAACTTAGATCCAAAATAAATCCAAACACATATCTAACATTTGTATCATAGGATCCAAATCTAAAATATGAAATGCATATAATTTCTATTCATGACTCTTCTTCATGAAATATCACAGTGGCATTCTCTACACGCTATAAGAGAATCCCATCAAATTGGAAGAGAAGATCTTTAAACCCTACTTGCTCTTATGACCGAACGGCCTGACGATGCACAATCCTAGTACTAGACTACTAGGACATGTAATCTTACATATCATATATGTAATATACAAAAATTTAGATCTAATCTAAATCACTTCAGATTTGATCTCTATTTTAGATCACATCTAAATCAAATCAAAAACATCTCATGCTTCACTAAAAATAGATTATAAACTAAATAATAAGTCATAAATCTCTTTAGATCTCATCTAAATATATTTATAATTTAAGTATCTAGCCTGACACATACTAGAACAACCTTTTCACCATAACTTCTTACAGCAGGACAAGCTTATAACCAGTACGTACGATCTTAAATAAATTATTTTTATATCTTTAGGCATCCATGATCATATCAAAAAGAACCTATAGCTTTGATACCAATTGAAGAAAAGCTAGGATAGTTCATATATGGATTTTTAAAATTTTACACAAGCGGAAGCAAACTAGATTAAACTATTTAATCTATCATGCACTAGATCTAATCTAAAACTGCCTAAGCATGAATCTTATGATATGAAACATATATACATTATCTAAAAATAATATTTGAACAATTAGTTCTAATTTAATATATGATAGAGATCAAATCTCTATACCTGAGCATGGGTCGAAGATCACCACAGCTGAAGACTGAGGAGTTGTATGTTGCTCCTAGCCGCACACGTGTCCGACCTCTACAGTAGTCCACACGAAGCTCAATCTAATCAATCTCCTAGGAGTGATGGAACTAGATCTAAGGTTTCAGGGTTAGATCTTGAAACTATTTCAAGATCAGAGAGCGGAAGACTAAAAAAAATCAAAATTTATTTTTTAAAACTAGAAAATCTCTAGATCTAAGATCCTATTACATGATTATTGCATAGTATTAAATCAAAAATTAAAATATATAGAGCATGAACTACATATTGATCATATCAACATGTTTCTATACTACATCTAATGTATGTATTAAACAATAGATCAGATCTATTACCTTGCAAGTTAGACATTCTAACCTTGCTGATC
Source organism: Elaeis guineensis (assembly GCF_000442705.2). Lineage (NCBI taxonomy): Eukaryota > Viridiplantae > Streptophyta > Magnoliopsida > Arecales > Arecaceae > Elaeis > Elaeis guineensis. The sequence goes on from NC_025997.2 coordinate 80,489,908, forward strand.
TAGGCTTGAGGATGATGTTGCTAGCTACACATGCATCCGGCCTCTAGGAATCATCCACACAAGCCCACGAATCTCGATCAGAAGTCCTGCTTCAGAAAATCAGCACAGTATGCTAGTACTGCGCTGATCCTTCTTTGATAGTTGATCAGGTGCCTCCTTCTTCTTGATTTGGACTCTCCCAAAGATGAGAAGTAGGAGGATGAGTTTTAGATCTGAGATGCTCTTAGAAAACTCAAGATGGAGGAAGGAAAGAGATGAACACAACAACCCTAGAAGAAGACCCTCTTCTTCTTCTCATTTTTCTCTCTAGACACCTTATCTTGTGTCTATTATATCTCCATGACCCAAATGTATTTCTCTCTAATTTTTGGATGACCTAAAGGTCTCTCAAATCTCTATCTTCTACAAAAATTTCATGAAGAAACTCAATTTATAGAGAGAGATATAATAGAGTCCTTGTCTAGGTCAAATACCTAGTCAAGGCTTATCCAAACATAGCAAGATAAGGGGTGCCCAACTCTTGAGCACCTTCTCCTTATTTTTATATATGGACCACCAGAAAAGGATGCACAATATGTACCCAAAAATCCATAAAAATTCCAAAAAAAATTTGGATAAATTTGGTGGAAATTTGAAAGAGTTTTGGATTTTTAAAACTCTATCTCATAGAATTCGAAATCCAAACTTATTCCTCTTTGATTTGATCCAAACCACCTTCCATATAAGAAAGAAGAGAGAAAACCTTTTGTGGACGTGAGAGAGACCTGGGAGAGGGCTTTTATGATACAAAATAAGAGGGAATTGGCATGAAATAAGAGAGAGGGTGTGGGGGGGGCTTATGTGGCGCAAGGTGGAATCCTAGTCTTACTAGGATTGTATCTTATAACTTGTTTTAATTTGGTTTCTCAAACCAAATCAAAACCAAAATTAGATCAACTCAATTAAAATAAATTTTAATCTAATTAAAAATCTAATTTAATCAGATTAAATTAGATTTAAATCTGATTTAATTTTCTAATCAAATTAGAAATTAGATTGACCCAAGTCCTAGTTGAACTAGGACTAGTTTTTTCTTGCACTTGGCTTATCCAATAAACCAATTGGACTTGATCCAATCAAGTCCAAACTAAATCTAATTAAATTATATTTAATTAGACTTAATCTCAATCCATTGGCTTAGTCAAATTAAGCCAATTAGCAATCAAATTGCTAATCGATCCTCCTTCAACACTTGCACTGGTTAAATGTCAATTGTATTGATCATTTAACCCTAGAATGATTCTTAATCGTTGATCAACCATCTGATCGAATCATGAACTATAATGTGTATGATCTCATAGGTCTGAACCTAAGTCGGTAGCACAAAAATAAATTTTTGTACCAATCGAAGTGACCATCTAGCAATGGTACCCGACGACCAGATAGGTCGAATGTGTAGAACAACATCCTTAGAACCCATGCGGATATAGTATTCATATAATTCATCCCCTTGACCAAAATGGTCATAGGACACCCCAAGTTCAACTGTAATACTCTGATCAGATTGTCCACATTGTATTTCAAAATATCAAATCCATCTGATGGATTATCCTGGCCAAGATTTTGCTAAATTGAAATACAGTGACTCATTCTTCTCCAACTCTTGGAGTGGTCAATCCCATCTCGATCACACTCTGACTTCATAAGTACTTGACTGTGCCCAGAAGCCTTCCGTCCCAAAATTAGAAATTTAGTTAGTCCAGTACCAAAGCACAGTGAGTTGCTTGCAAGTCACTGAGGCGATCTCAGGTCTAAGGGACACTTATACCTATATCCCATCAGAGACATTCTCGACAGCAGAATGCTCTGGAGTTGGTCATGTTCAATGATGATGTACCCTTACATCTCATCTGTATGCTATACCAGTGTCTTCACACTCCTTGGTTAAGAGGACAACCAACCCATATGGCCTACAACGACCTATGCTCGATAGAAGCTGTCATCCTTATTAACATCCTATCATTTGGTCGTGAACAGTTTTAAGGACTAATCGATAAATCCTCTCTTTATCGAATCTAAATAGTCCTAAGGACTTCATCATAACAACGGAGTTTATTAGAAGATGAAAGCTTATAATGAAAATGCCAAATATATTTTATTTATTAACAAATCAATTACAATACTTGGTTGCTCAACCGTCAACAGTTTGACGATTGACTTTTTGGGACACATTTTCCAACAACTCCCACTTGTCCTAAAGCCACTCGACACAGTATCTAATACCCATCTTCGACTTGTGATTGTTGAACTCCTTTATCGCCAGGGCTTTAGTGAAGGGGTCGGCCAGGTTCTCCTTTCCGTCGATCTTCTGAAGGTCGACGTCACCTCGATCCACGATCTCCCGGACCAGATGGAAGCGACGCAAAATGTGCTTTGTCCGCTGGTGAGCTTTGGGTTCCTTCGCCTGAGCTATGGCACCAGTGCTGTCGCAGTAGAGCAGGACCGGACCATCAAGGGAGGGTGCTACTCTGAGCTCGTTGATGAATTTTCTCAGCCACACAGCTTCCTTCGGCATCCGATGCTGCAATGTACTCCACTTCACAAACAGAGTCTGCCACAGTATACTGCTTGGAACTCTTCCAGCAGATGGCTCCACCATTCAGAGTAAAGATATAACCCGACATGCTCTTGCCGTCATCATGGTCGGATTGAAAGCTGGAGTCTGTGAACCTCATAAGTTTCAGATCTGACTCGCCATAAACCAACCATTTGTCCTTAGTATTTCTCAAATACTTAAGGATGGCTTTAACCACTTTTCAGTGATTTTCTCCAAGATCAGATTGGTATCTACTCACTACTCCTAGTGAGTATGTGACATCTGATCTTGTACATGTCATGGCGTACATGATAGATCCCACGGCTGAAGCATATGGGACTCTACTCATATGCTCTCTCTCTTCAGGAGTTGTCAGATAATTCTTCTTAGAGAGAGAAATTCCATGGCCTAACGGTAGATAGCCCTTCTTGGAATTCTCAATACTGAACCTCTTCAGCACAGTGTCTATGTACATGGACTGGGATAATCCAAGCATCTTTTTAGATCTATCCCTATAGATCTTCATCCCTAAGATGTAGGATGCTTCACCCAAGTCCTTCATGGAGAACTGTGATGACAACCAAACTTTTATTCTCTATAGTGCGGGGATGTCATTCCCGATTAAGAGAATATCATCCACGTATAAGACAAGGAGTACCACCACTGGATCATTTGCCCATTTATAGATGCAGGGCTCTTCTTCATTTTTAATGAAGCCATACGTTTTGATCACCTTATCAAAATGCATGTTCCAACTCTGAGAAGCTTGCTTCAATCCATAAATGGATCTCTAAAGTTTGCACACCTTGGACTCATCTGTGGATGTAAACTCCTCAGGTTGTATCATATACACCTCTTCGGTCAGCTCTCCATTCAAGAAAGCTATCTTTACATCCATCTGCCAGATCTCATAATCCAGATGGGCAGCTATTGCAAGCATTATTCGAATGGATTTGAGCATTGCCACAGGAGAAAATGTCTCATCATAGTCAATACCATAATGTTGACGATACCTCTTGGCGATCAGACAGGCTTTATAGATCTCCACCTTTCCGTCTGCACCCCTCTTCCTTTTGAAGACCTATTTACACCCAATGGGTTTAACCCCTTCAGGTGGGTCAACCAATGTCCATACATCGTTGACCTTCATGGACTCCATTTCAAATTTCATGGCTTCAAGCTATTTCTCGAAATCAGGTCTCTTTATTGCATCCATATAGGTGATCAGATCCTCATTATTCTCATCAAGTTCGATGGGATCACCGTTCCGGACCAAAAAATCATAGTATATGTCCGGCTGATGCGGTACTCTATCGGATCGCCTTAATGGTGCAGGTACATTGGGCTCCGGATCTGATCTAATCAAATCTGACTCAGGTTTAGCTATTGGTGTCGGTCCTTCTACCTGTTGAACTTCATCAAGTTCAATTTTAGAGGTAACGGTTCCTTCACCAAGAAACTCCTTTTCTAAAAAGATTATCTTAAGGCTGACAAACACCTTTTGTTCATCAGCATGGTAGAAAAAATATCCTTTCGTCTCTTTGGGGTACCCTATGAATGTGCATTTGTCAGACCTAGGTCCAAGTTTGTCTGTGACTAATCGTTTGACATAGGCTGGGCACACCTAGACCCTAAGGTGTGAAAGTGCTGGCTTACGTCCTATCCATATCTCATATGGAGTCTTAATTACATATTTACTTGGAATCCTATTTAACAGATAACAGGCCGATTTGAGTGCATATCCCCAGAAGGATATCGGCAAGCTAGCAAAATCCATCATGGATCGGACCATGTCTAATAGAGTCCGATTCCTCCTTTCAGACACACCATTATGTTGTGGTGTTCCTGGAGGGGTCCATTGGGAGAGAATCCCATTCTCTCTTAGATATGTGAGAAACTCACTAGAAAGGTATTCCCCTCCTCGATCAGATCGAAGAGTTTTAATACTCTTTCCAGTTTATTTTTCTACTTCACTTCGGAATCGTTTAAACATTTTAAATGAATCCGACTTATGTTTCATCAGATAGACATATCCATATCTGGATACATCATCCGTGAAAGTTATGAAGTAGAAATATCCACCTCTAGCACTTGTGCTCATGGGCCCGCATACATTAGTATGTACTAGGCCCAAGAGCTTAGTAGCTCTCTCACCTTTTTCAGTAAAAGGTGACTTGGTCATTTTACCAAGAAGACAGGACTCACAGGTTGAAAGTGATTCACAATCACTGACTTCGAGGATTCCCTTTTGAGTCAACCTATTTATTCTGTTCTTATTTATATGACCTAGCCTACAATGCCATAAGTAGATATCTGACACACTATCTAATCTAGGGTGCTTGCCAGTTAAATAGACTATATTAACAGGTTGTGATAACATATACACACCATTGTTCAAATGTCCATAAAAAATAGTAACACCATTCTCAATGATATTACAAATTTGTTTCTTTATTGAAATTTCATAATTATTTTTGGCCAGAAGGCCTACAGAAATGACATTTAAAAAGAAACTGGGATAGAAATGACAATCATTAAGAACAACGATATAGGATTCAAATACAAGTTTCAAGATTCCTAATGCTAGAACTGAAACTGGTCTTCCATCTTCAATGTTCAGGAACCTCTTGCCTTGTTCGAATCTCCTACTGACCTGCAACCCCTACAACGAATTACAAATATGGTAAGGGCTACCGGTATCCAATACCCAGTCAGTTATATCACAAATAGAGAAATTGCAAGGAGTTATCATATAAACACCTTATCCAGCAACAACTTGCTGCTTTCTCTGCCTGTTCGGATCCAGGGAGGCAATGTACTGGGGACAGTTCCTCTTCCAGTGCCCCCGCTTCTTGCAAAAGAAGCATTCAGCTTGACTCTTATCGGGTTTGATCTTTTTGGTCTGACCCTACACAGATGTCCCAGCTTGAACTTGCACCTTATTCACTTTCTTCTTCTTGTTCTTCTTCTTTTCTTAAAGGGTCGAGAACCAGAAGACGAACCTCCCACTAAGTTCACCGACTCCTTATAGAGTTGGTGATCCTTCTCAAAGTTCTGAAGCAACCCCAGTAACCCGTGGTAGTTTACTTCAGGCTTTGTCATTCTATAATGAGTGAGGAATAGAAGATAAGACTTGGGCAGTGAGTTCAGTATTGCATCCTTCCCAAGCTGCTCATGCAAGGGAAAGCTGAGCTTGCTCAATCATTCCATCAGCTCGATCATGTATAATACATGATATTAGTGACAGAGGCACCTTCCCGCATTTTGGCATTGAAGATGGCACAACTAGTCTTGTACCTCTCCATGTCATCGGGTGTGCCAAAGGCATCCTCCAACACTTGAAGTATGTCCTTTGACTGAGCCATCTCGAATCTGCGACTGAACTCATCGCTCATGGCAGCTAGCATGATACAGCGCACCGTGGTCCGATCACTGAGCCACTTCTGATAAGTGTCTCTGACTGTTCCACGTGCATTGGCAGCTGGCTCCTCAGGTGCAGGATCCATTATCACATATAGGATCCGTTCATGCTCCAGGACTATCTTCAACTTTCGATACCAGCTACCGAAGTTGGGTCCCACCAACTTATCATTGTCCAACAATGATCGGAGCGATAGAGAAGTGGCCATATCAGCACAAAGAAAAATCATAACCTAATTAGTAATTGATTCATTAAACCTAAAGATTTGGACTTTAATCAAAAGGTTTCTCCCACTATTTTATTCGAATTGGTAGCCTCTACCTTCAATTCGAAAAATTACTCTAATTCCTTAGTGGGTACTAGAATCCACTTAGACTGCACACAAGCCCAACTTTGGTTAGCCAACCCATGTACATCTAAGGGTAGGTTCATAACCAATTATTTCTTTAAATAATTTCTAGTAATTTTAATTTTGCCCTAAAAACTTAATCAGTAGGCTTTGGCCTCCACTGTAAGGATCCGGTTAGGTCCAACTATTAACATGACCATACTTGGTACATCTAACCAACGAATGATTAAGCCCAACTTTGGTTGGCTCACCTAACCACCATTAGAGAGATACTTCCAAGTCGTCAAATGATGAGTGATAATTCCATTAGTCAACAAGCACCAGGCCTTTGGGTCTGCAATGATTATTGAGTTAATGGACTCATTATCAAATATCTTAATGGGAGGCTATGACTCAGTTATCTCCATAAATTTGTCATTTTAAGGACTTAATAATTTTAGAAAATTTAAATGATTTAGAGGATGAGGTCAGATGAACCAGTTTATAATGATCCTCCCACTGGCTTCACCAAGTTAGCTTAAGGGAGACCATTAAAAGGGCTGGTCTAGGAGCACCTAAATCAGTCACACTGATTTACCTAGCTGACATGGGTCAGCTCGAATATTCAAGTGATCCAATCAAAATATAATTTCACCAAGAGGCCAGGTAAGTTCGATCGGTGGGAGGGTCGGCCAAAACTTGCCTTAGACACCATCAGAAATGGCCAGGTAAGCGGGCTCCCAATTAAAAACCACAGATCTGGTTTACCTTAGACACCTATTGGTTTAATTAGTTTCAATTAGATCAACCTAACAGTTCGTGCTAGACCGCTTAGCCAAGAATCAAATCCATTTGGTTGTCATTAAAGATATGGACTTGACCAACTACAACTATTGTAATTGATCTAGAGAATCCTTGACCTAATCTAAGACAATAATTGATTAGATTTAGTCAATTTTCAAATTAAGTCCATCTTTAATCTAACCATAGGTCTAACCCAATTAATGGACCTAATTCCCACTAACCCATTAACCCAATGTGTTATGGTTTGTGTCTTAGGTTCTTCAATTCACAATCCTAGAATCTAATCAAACAACTTCTTAATTCTTAATTAAGTTTTGGGCTGAGGGTTGGGTTTGGCTTTTTAAAAATAATTTTTATATTTATAAAATAATTTTACAATATGGTTCTACCAACCATATTGCATGTTTGATTTATAATTAAGATGCAAGTGAAATAAACATGAAACTACTTTAGATCTAATCTAAACAGGTTCATGTAATTGAAATAATTTTAACTTTAAATAATTTCTTTGCATAAAAATTATTAACAAAGAGATTTTATTTCAAATTTAAATATTTTTTAAATCTAATAAACTATAAATTTAATCTAGATCATATCTAACAACTTTATGATTAAAGATAGATCTACACGAACTAGGACAACCTTTGCACTATAAGGGGTAAACCTTACAGCAGGACAACCTTGCAATTCGTGATTTATCTAAAATTTTAATTTTAGATTTAATAATCAGATTATAAATTAGATCTAATCTAAAAAATAATCTAAGCATGTATAAATAATCATGTAATAAAGAACCTGGCTCTAATACCAATTGATGGAACCAGATCTAGGGTTTCAGGGTTAGATCTTGAAACTTTTTCAAGATCAGGCAGCAGAAGACTAAAATAAATGAAAATTTATTTTTTAAAACTAGAGAATCTCTAGATCTAAGATCATATTACATGATTATTGTATAGCATTAAATTAAAAATTAAAATATATAGAGCATGAACTACATGTTGATCATATCAACATGTTTCTATACTACATCTAATGTATGTATTAAACAATAGATCAGATCTATTTCCTTGCAAGTTAGATGTTCTAACCTTACTGATCTGGGTTTGAGGATGATGTTGCTAGCCGCACATGTGTCCGACCTCTAGGAATCGTCCACACGAGCTCACGAATCTCGATCAGAAGTCCTGCTTCAGAAAATCAGCACAGTATGCTAGTACTGCGCTGATCCTTCTTTGATGGTTGATCAGGTGCCTCCTTCTTCTTGATTTGGACTCTCCCAAAGATGAGAAGTAGAAGGATGAGTTTTAGATCTGAGATGCTCTTAGAAAACTCAAGATAGAGGAAGGAAAGAGATGAACACAACAACCCTAGAAGAAGACCCTCTTCTTCTTCTTGTTTTTCTCTCTAGATATCCTATCTTGTGTCTATTATATCTCCACGACCCAAAGGTCTTTCTCTCTAATTTTTGGATGCCCCAAAGGTCTCTTAAATATCTATCTTTTACAAAAATTTTATGAAGAAACACATTTTATAGAGAGAGATATGATAGAGTCCTTGTCTAGGTCAAATACCTAGTCAAGGCTTATCCAAACATGGCAAGATAAGGGGCGCCCAACTCTTGAGCACCTCCTCCCTATTTTTATACATGGACCACCAGAAAAGGGTGCAAAATATGTACTCTAAAAGTCACAAAAATTTCAAAAAAAAATTGGATAAATTCGATGGAAATTTGAAAGAGTTTTGGATTTCTAAAACTCTATCTCATAGAATTCGAAATCCAAACTTATTCCTCTTTGATTTGATCCAAACCACCTTCCATATAAAAAAGAAGAGAGGAAACCTTTTTTGGACATGGGAGAGACCTGGGAGAGGGCTTTTGTTGCACAAAATAAGAGGAGATTAGCATGGAATAAGAGAGAGGGCGTGGGGGGGGCTTATGTGGCGCAAGGTGGAATCCTAGTCTTACTAGGATTCTATCTTATGACTTGTTTTAATTTGGTTTCTCCAACCAAATCAAACCAAAATTAGATCAACCTAATTAAAATAGGTCTTAACCTAATTAAAAATCTAATTTAATCAGATTAAATTAGATTTAAATCTGATTTAATTTTCTAATCAAATTAAAAATTAGATTGACCCAAGTCCTAGTTGAACTAGGACTAGTTTTTCCTTGCACTTGGCTTATCCAATAAACCAATTATACTTGATCCAATCAAGCCCAAACTAAATCTAATTAAATTATATTTAATTAGACTTAATCTCAATCCATTGGCTTAATCAAATTAAGTCAATTAACAATCGAATTGCTAATCGATCCTCCTGCAACACTTGCACTGGGTTAAATGTCAATCGTATTGATCATTTAACCCTAGAACGATTCTTAATCGTTGATCAACCATCCGATCGGATCATGAACTCTAATGTGTATGACCTCATAGATCCAAACCTAAGCTGGTAGCACAGGAATAAATTTTTGTACCAATCGAAGTGGCCATCTAGCAATGATACCCGACGACCAGATAGGTCGAATGTGTAGAACAACATCCTTAGAATCCATGCGGATATAGTTTTCATATAATTCATCCCCTTGACCAAAATGATCATAGGACACCCCAGAGTTTAACTGTCAACTTTGATCAAATTGTCCACATTATATTTCAAAATATCAAATCCATCTGATAGATTACCCTGACCAAGGTTTTGCAAAATTGAAATACAGCGACTCATTCTTCTCCAACTCTTGGAGTGGTCAATCCCATCTCGATTACACTCTGACTTCGCAAGTACTTGACTGTGCCCAGAAGCCTTCTATCCCTGAATTAGAAATTCAGTTAGTCCAGTACCAAAGCACAGAGAGTTGCTTGCAAGTCACTGAGGTGATCTCAGGTCTAAGGGACACTTATACCTATATCCCATCAGAGACATTCTCGACAGCAGAATACTCTGGAGTTGGTCACATTCAATGATGATGTACCCTTACATCTCATCTATATGCCATACCAGTGTCTCCACACTCCTTAGTTAAGAGGACAACCAACCCTTATGGCCTACAATGACCTATGCTCGATAGAAGCTGTCGTCCTTATTAACAGCCTATCATTTGGTCATGAACAGTTTTAAGGACTAATCGATAAATTCTCTCTTTATCAAATCTAAATAGTCCTAAAGACTTCATCATAACAATGGAGTTCATTAGAAGATGAAAGCTTATGATGAAAATGCCAAATATATTATATTTATTAACAAATCAATTACAATACTTGGTTGCTCAACCGTCAACAGCTTGACGATTGGCTTTTTGGGACACATTTCCCAACAAGGAGTGCTAGCATGCACAGAGATCCTGTTATTGGCTGATCTAAGAGGAAGAAGAACAAAGAGTGGAAGATGAAGGGAGAAACTTCTTTCTCTCTTTGTTTTTCCTCTCTCCCAAAAACCCTAGCACCAAGGATTTATCCCACACCCAAGAGGAGACCTTCTTCTCAATTCTTCTCATGCCACAAGGTAGGTTCCACCCTCTCCTTATTTTAACTTATTTTCTCATGCTCCAGAATCAGTTATTCCACCATAAGATATCATGAGAGCGCCCCCTTTTTATCCCTAACAATTAGGGTTAGTTAGAAGTCCCCACGTCCAATAGAAGACCACTTCTTCTATTTTTCTCATACCTCAAGAAAACCTCCACCCCACCTATTTTCCATGGTCAGAAATCAGGTATCTCATGGTGAAATCCCTTCTTTTGTCGCATAAAATAAAAGGGATTTATGGTATGGCATAGAGGGAGTTGAGATGAGATCTAATCTCATCAAGATAAGGAAGTTAAGTTCAAATCCAATTTGAACTTTCTTTATCTTTATCCTTTTCCACAAAAGAGAGATGGAGGTGTGAGATAATGAAGGAGGCATGCGTGAGGTTGTGGGGCATGAAATATTTCATGCTAAAGAAGGGTGGCATGATGTCATGGGTGGTTAAGGGATTCCAGTTGATTGGGACTCCTCTTTTTGGTGCTTATTTGATTCTTAACCAATTTAGGAATTGGTTGCACCCAAGGATAAAGAAATTCTTAATCCAATTAGAAATCAATTATATCCTAACTAATTAGAAAATAATTGAACTCAAGTCCTGATTAAATCAAAAACTAATCTCCCTTACACTACAACAAAACAGGATATTATTGATGAAAAAAATTTGTTGCTAATAGCCTATTTTCATCGCTAATAGTTATTAGCAATAAAAATTTTGTCGCTAATAGTTATTAGCGATGAAAATTTTGTCGCTAATATTTAGTCACCAATAATGCCGTTGTTGATAATTTTTTATCAAGAAAAAAAATTTTCATCGTAAATAATAAATATTATCGATGAAAAATTTTCATCGTTAAAAAAATTATTTTTTCAAAAGCTATTTATGATGAAAAATTTTAATCATAAAAAAAGATAATTTATGATGGAATTAATTATTTATGATGAATTATATTCATCGCTATTAATTTAATTAAATTTTTTTATAAAAATTAAATTTAAAAAAGTATTAGCGACATAAATTTTTCATCACAAATATCATAATTTTTGATGAAAATTTTTTTCACTAATAAATATTAAATTAAAAATAATAAAAATATTTTTATCACTATTAATTTAAATAATTTTTTTTATAAAAATCAAATTTTAGAAAAAATATAGTGACATAAATTTTTCATCATAAATATGGTTATTTATGATAAAAATATTTTCATCACTCCTAATTTAATTAAAAATTTTTATGAAAATAAAATTTAAAAAAATATTAATGACATAAATTTTTCAACATAAATATAATTATTCAAAAAAAAAATATTTTTGTTGCTATTAATTTAATTAAAAATTTTTATGAAAATAAAATTTAAAAAATATTAATGACATAAATTTATGTTGCAAATATTTCAAATTTTGATGTATATTTTCATCACTATTAATTTAATATAAAATTTTAATATTTTTAAATTTATTAAAAAAATTATTTATGAAAAATTTTTCATCACTAATATATTTTTTGGCGACCAATATTTCATCAAAAATAATTTTGTTACTAATTTATGAATATTTTTTAAAAATAATTTATGAATAATTTATGAATATATATTTAATTTATATTTATAATATTTTTTATAAATTAAAAATAAAAAATTTATATAGTAAACTCATAAATAAATTTTATCATTTTATTATATTATATTATAAAATTACAAGAGATCTAAAATAAAAATAAAAAGCTACACAAACAGGTCGTCAAGTGTCGGCATCTACAGAAGGGAGCAGACTAGGAAAGGGAAGTGCTCGGATGGGCTCGAACCAGCCTATTGCTGCCTTATCAGCTACATCATCTACTCCATCTATGCCATCTACTCCATCATCTAGATCTGAAGCCGTCGGTACTCGTCGATGCGTACAATCAATTCATCAGCTCATTGCTTAGCCTGCCTCTGCACCTCCACTAGCCGAGCATCGCAGGCAGCATGGATGTCAGCCCTGGATGAGCATGAGGATGAGGGAGCAGTGATCTCATGCCCTAGACCTTTAACATAATAGATTCTTGTACCAAGCACTTGATCACAGATCTCATCATCTGTGGGTGCGGTCAAGCCCTCAGGGATAGGCTAGGATCTGATGTCTATCATACGATCCTAAAAATTAAAGTTATAGCTATTTTAATTTTATACTGAAAATCAAATCGTGAATGATAAAAATAATTGAAAAACTTACAAAGAGCTCTTGGCTCTCCGTCGTCTACTTTCCTAACCGTCGCTGGTGGATCCACTGGTAGATATCGATCCTACCAAGAACCCACCACTCTCAGTATCTCTTTGTAATTTGAGAATAATTAATTAAAAAAATTTAAATAGCTAGAGAATTATATACTAATTGGAAATTACTTATCATCTACTCCATGTGATGAGCGAACAATCTCGAACCCCCATAATATGGCATGGTCTATCTAGCTCGATTCGCTGTATTCTGGACACATATTCTCTGTACAGTTAGTAATCAAATTAGTAGGTAACAAACTAAATTTAAGAATAAATAATTCAATCATTAAACTCTACAAAAAAAAAGTTTGGATGTGTAACCTAATATGCCAGATCCTTATAATGCCGGCATATGACAGTCCAATCATCCATAGTGATGCTGTCATAGGACTGCTGTCGCACTACCTCCATCCCACGATCCTGCATCACATGGTACCAATGCTAATGGATGTGATGGCGATAGTCTTTGAAATGTAAAGATAAATGAGCATCCACAGCTCACCGCACATGATCCTCCTCAAAATCAATAATATCAAAAATATCCTACTAATAATAAATATTAGAAGAATATCATGCTAATTAAATATTCACAGTATAATTTATTTTATCTATAACTAGGTATAAAAAAAAATTTTTTGAGCCAGTACAATGTGACGCCAATCGAAAAGCATCACGGAGGCATAGCTATGGCATATGATGCCCAGCTCAGTCTGCCACAGCTCGCACTATCCCCAATTGGCCTAGTGTAGTCGGGTGGTATCTCGATACAGAGATGCTGTTCTGGATGCTTGTGTCTCCAATACTCTAGAGCGAGGTTCTTTGATAGACCTTGATAAATGATATATTTTTATATTTATTAAAGATATTTTTGATAATTTATGGTGCTAACATTTTTTTAAAAATCTAATTTCATGAATAAATTAATTTTTTTTGAAAAAATAAATAATTTTAAAAAAAATGTGAAATTAAAAAATATTTATGAAAAATAGATGTTAATTCAATTGAGCAATTTAAGCACCAAAATGATGAAAAAATTTTAAGAATTTAATGCATATTTTTTTAATTTTTCAGGCAAAAATTAGAGCAAAAATGAGCCAAAATATCCTTAAAAAAACCTAAAAATAGCCTCTGGTGCATGGTGGACTGGTCGCTCGGTCCATAAGCCAGGGCACAGTCCACGAGAATAGTTTCACGGTCCACAGGCACGGCTCACAGTGAGAGAAGGATTTTGGGTGCGATCCAATGGCTGACATTCATCCCAACCCAGATTCGACGGTCAGCATCCATTGTCGGTTTATAAGAGGGATTTTTGTGCGATCTAATGGCCGAAAATACATCCATCATCAGATTTGATGGTCCAGACTCGTTGCCGACTTTGAATAGGACTCTTTTGCATGATTTGACGGTCCAAAATTTCATCAGAACCCAGATCGAATGGCTGACATTCGATCCAACTTTGATTCAAATTAAAACATTGATTTTTCGAGCAAATCTGGGTGGTTCAAGCCTGATCCGACGGCCAGAAATATTTCTAAGAGATTAATACGATTTCTAAGGATTTTAGGACTCCTTTTCCTACCAAAAAATTGTGAAAAATTTATCTATAAATTGGGGGTCTAGGAATAAGCCTGGAGAACAAAAAAAATTAGTAGAAAGTGAGAAAAAAAATAGAGAAAAAAATAAAATAGCTTTAGGGATCTAAAAAAAAGAAGGAGAAAAGTTAGTTCACTCTACGGAGTACGACGGAAGGCGGAGAGATCATCAACCATCTTTTCGATGAGGCTGGGCTGATCAACTTCGAATCTTTATTATAGTTTATTTTTATTTTATTTTTATTTTTAAATTCTTTGTACTTGAATTTCAATTCTAGTTAATGAAAAATTTATTTTTCTACACTTTAAATTTTTGTCTTTTATTTTTTTGCACGTAGATGCTAGGATCTAATTAGTAGATCTTAGTATCAATTTATTTTTATGCTTTTTAAATTTTTGTTATTTATATAATTGCAAGTAGATGCGAGGATCTAGTTAGTAGATCTTAGTACCTGATTTATTTTTCGCACTTTTAATTTTTATTTTCTGACTTAAATTACTTTTTTCAAAATTTTATTTTGTTTTTGCAAAATCAAAGATTTCAAATCAAAATCTTACCTTCTCTGTGGATTTGATCCGACTCACTACTTTCTATATATTTTAAATTTTT
Source organism: Elaeis guineensis (assembly GCF_000442705.2). NCBI lineage: Eukaryota > Viridiplantae > Streptophyta > Magnoliopsida > Arecales > Arecaceae > Elaeis > Elaeis guineensis. Next base: position 80,505,023 of record NC_025997.2, read on the forward strand.
ATTGAAGTCAGAATTAGATTGATAATCACGGTGTCCTAATGACAACATTGCGATCGTATCAATTTTTGGCATCGTTGCCGAGGAAAGCACCAATTTTAATATTTGATTTCTTTGATTTTTTTGTAAATATAGCTTATTAACTTTTTTTTTATTTTTTTAACAAAAAAAAATTCAAAAAAAAAAGAGATAGAAAGCTTCCAATTTTACTTGGTGAGATCAATCCTAACCCTAACCCTAACTAATTTTTTTAGTATTAATTACTATTTTTTTTAAATTAACCTAAAATTCACCCACATAAACCTAATAAAAATCACATGACAAGAATAGAAATTTAATTGTTTAGAAGCATTCATCATCTTAGATTTACTTTTGGTGATTGCTGAAGACAAGGTAAGCTTTCAAGTTTGATTAATTTCATGCATCTAATTTAGTTGCATAGAATCCCTTGTTTGAAATTGATTATGCATATTCATCTCAAATCAATTTAAGGATAGCACCCATAATAAGATAAGGTGGAGATCTCATCACCCTTCTTTAGTCCACAAATAACCAACCAACATCCCGTATTAACCCAAACCTAACTAAAATCAAGTAGACATGGGCCCCTAGGATCAATTGAGTTCAGTTTGAGTATTATGGTCAAGTACAAAGTAAGTTTGGACTCACCCCTGAAACTAGTGTCTAAGGCTAGAGGTTACAAAGGCTCTATCTAAGTGGACTCATGGTTATTTAATTAGTTCCATTAGCTTACTTGGCCAATTCAATTGGTGTCTAAGGCAAGCAACGGGAGGACCCCCACGACCTCACCTCTTACCTGACTAGTTGAAGAAAGTGAGAACAAACCCAATTTGTATCTAGACTAAGCCACTCTACATTGAACTATTAGGTCTAAGAAACCCGTAGGTGTTTAGGTTTAACTGTTTGCTAACTTGATTGTAATTAACACTTAACTACAACTAATTCTTCTCATCTTACGTCTTTAGGTCTAAGACTTTTCTTAAGGATCTCACCTTTAGAACTTTTCTCTTTCTTTCTTTTCTCTTCTTTTTCTCCTCCTTCTTTAAAAAAAAAAATCTCAACAACACACATATTAGGGTTTGCACTAATACATGCACGGTATAATTTTTTCTGACCTAGTTGAATCTAATCCTAAAATTGAATGACTGATCCATGTTAAACATGATAATAAAATGGCTAGAAATTCTAAGAACCACCTAGGCAGATGAAAGAATATTTTATTCTTTCCACCTATAATCCATCGATGTTCCCATCATTCTATGGGATCAAATATTCTGACTCTAGTCTTGAGGTCGATTTGAACCTGCTAGCCCAAAAATTAGATAAAGTCGACCTTCTTATAGATAAATGCCTAGCCTTAGATCTACAATCTCCTGTGTTGCTCCTTGAATTGATTTTGATGATTACAAAGCATTTGAGGAGATTACTAATGATTTTGGCTTGGAAAAAGACTTATTGCATTTTAGGAGCAAAATCATAATTTTATTAAGACCTGATTCAGAAGCCTCAAGAGCAAGAACAAAAGATGTGCAATCTATTGGAGGAAATTTTAACATTTTTGAAAGTATATTTTGTAAGAAAATTAGGTTTCTATTTTTGAGTCGACCCCATGAGTCGACTCATGGCTTAAAGGGCTGAACGGCACGCAAAAATTTTGGCTGGCACACTTTGTGAGTCGATCCCATGGGTCGACCCCCTGACATGAGTCGACCTCTGCTGCTTTGCAGGCCAAAATTACAGAATAGTCATTTTCTACTCTTTTCCACAAAGGTCGACCCCATGAGTCGACCCCTGCGACGGAAAAGTTTTGCAACGGCAAAGTTCCACAATGACTAGTTTTTAACCCATTTTAACTGCATTTAATGCCCATTTAATGTGCTCTAACAGCTCTATTTCAGCCCAGATTACTCTCCACCATTATTTGAAGTTATATAAAGGGACTTAAAGGAGGGAATCAAAAGAAAATATAGAGAGAGATTTGAAAAAGGATCTTCAAGCATTCATTTCAACCCTAAGCAAGAGCCCACCAAAAGAGTTAAAGAGCTTTTAATTCAAGTTCACCAACTCCTCAAGAGCTCATTCAAATCTCCAACCACCTTGAAAAAATCAGAAAGAGCTTCATTCTAATTGTGTAAAGTGTATTTAAAGCTTTATTCGCTCATTAAAGGAGCTTCATCTGTATTTCTGTGCAATTAACTGTAATACTCTTTGTGAGTTATTATTTTTGTTTTGGAAAGGTTCCAAAACTTGGGAAGGTTGATCCGAACCTTGAATCGGATTATATTGGGTTGGCTTGTACCCGAGAAACAAGTATTCTAGCATGGGATAGCTAGAGTCGGATGTTCCGACGAGTGTATTCAGGTCGAATATAGTTTAGTGGATTGGAATTCCCAAGTAGGAGCTTGGGGAGTGGATGTAGGTGCAAGATTGGCACCGAACCACTATAAATCTTCTTGTTTGTGTTGTGCTTAATTGCTCTACCCCTAAACTTATTTATTCTCTTGCATTCTTGCATCTAACTATTATCCTTGCATAAATTACACTCTCTATACTTATCTTGCTCATTGTTAAATAATCTTCATAGTTGTTACCTAAGTTTAAATTTTTAGAAACTCAATTCACCCCCCCTCTTGGGTTGCATAGCTGGGCAACAAGTGGTATCAAAGCTCGGTGCTCTAGCCCTACTTTGGTTTAACCATCAAAGAGCTAAAGTTCAATGGCAACTCAAGTTGGCACTTCTCTAGCCGAGGGGCAGTCCACTAACTGACCTCCACTTTTCAATGGGTCAAACTATACCTATTGGAAAGCTCGGATGAAAATCTTCATTCAAGTACTTTACTATGATATGTGGAGTATCATAGTAAACGGACCACACACACCCACCAAAATTATTGATGGTATGGAATCAACCAAACCTGAAAAAGAATGGGATGAGGTTGATAAAAAAATGGCTCAACTAAATGCTAAAGCCATGAATGTCTTGTATTGTGCCCTAGATGCTAATGAATTCAATCGTATTTCAACATGCATGTCTGCTAAGAAAATATAGGATAGATTAGAAGTAACTCATGAAGGAAATAATCAAGTGAAAGAATCCAAAATTAACATGCTCGTGCATAAATATGAACTTTTTAAAATGGAGTATGATGAATCTATAACTAAAATATTTACTCATTTTACTGATATTATAAATAGTTTAAAAAGTCTTGGTAAGTCTTATTCTAATAGTGACCTTATGAGGAAGATTCTTAGGTCCTTACCAAGAACTTGAGAAGCCAAAGTGACCGCTGTCCAAGATGCCAAGGATCTGAACATCCTACCCTTGGAAGAGCTTCTAGGATCACTGATGACACATGAGCTGAGCATGAAATAACATCAAGAAGAAGAAGTCAAAAAGAAGAGGACAATCGCCCTCAAATCCATGGCTCAACTTGATGAAGAAACTGATGATATGAAAAATGAAGAGCAGGATGAAGAAATGACTCTCATTACTAGAAGGTTTAAGAAATTTTTGAGAAAAAAGAAACAAGGAATGAGGAAGAGGCCACCCATAAAAGAAAAATATAGCAAAGAAAAGGATAAAGACCAACCCCTTATTTGCTATGAATGCAAGAAACCGAGACATTTTAAGTCTGAATGCCCACAACTGAAGAAGGGTCTCAAGAAGTACAAGAAGAAGGCCATGATGGCTACTTGGAGTGAAAGTGATGAGTCAAGCTCCGAAGAAGAAGACTCAAATGAACAAGCCAACTTGTGCCTTATGGCACATGAAAATGAGATAAATTCTAAAACTCCTGTTGACTTTACCTTTGAAGAACTTCATGAAGCTTTTTATGATTTAATTGGTGAACTAAAGAAGCTAGGGGTAAAGAACAAAGAGTTAAAATCAAAGAATCAATCTTTACTAAAATAAAATGAGAGCATTTCAAATGAAAAATCTACCCTGTTTCAAAAAAATCTGAACTTAAAGAATGAAATTGCCAAGCTAAAACCAATAGTTGAAAAATTTACCTTAAGTTCTAATAAACTTAATATGATTCTTGAAAATCAAAAGGCTGTTTATGATAAGGCTGGTCTTGGTTACAACCCCTTAAAGAAATAAAAGTTTCTAAAAAATATCTATGTAAACTCTTCAAACAACAAGTTCTCAAACATTACTTGCTTCAAATATGGTAAAATAGGTCATAAGTCATACGCTTGTCTCTCTAACAAATTCTTAAATTCTAATGTAAAGAAAATATGGGTTCCAAAAAGAACCATTGTGACTAACCAAAAAAGATCCAAAAAAGCTTGGGTACCTAAAGTAAAAACTTAACTTTTGCTTGCAGGTGTGTCTAGCATCCCAAGGAGCAAACCAAAAATAGTATCTTGATAGCGGATGCTCGAAATACATGACTGGTGATGAATCCCAATTCATCACATTTGATGCTAAAAATGGAGGGATGGTCACCTTTGGAGACAATGGCAAAAGAAAGATCATCGGTATAGATAACATTGGTATCACTCCCTCCAAGTATATTGAAAATATTTTATTTGTAGATGGTTTAAAATATAATTTATTAAGCATCAGTCAATTTTGTGATAAAAGATACAAAGTTATTTTTGAATCTTCTGTTTGCATTGTAACTAGTCCTGTTAATGAAGGTATTAAATTTGTTGGGTATAGACATGGCAATGTTTATATGGTAGATTTGAATGATCTATTCAAAATAAACATGCAATGCCTAGTATCCTTGAATGTCAAAATTAATGAGACTAGTTGGCTTTGGCATCGTAGGCTTGCACATATTAGCATGCATTCACTTTCAAAACTCATTAAGAAAGAATTGGTTATTGGTTTACCCAAATTGAACTTTGAAAAAGATAGAATTTGTGATGCATGCCAACTAGGTAAACAAACAAGAGTTTCATTCAAATCTAAAAATATTGTTTCAACTACTAGGCCATTAGAATTATTGCACATGGATTTATTTGGACCTACTAGAACTACTAGTCAACGAGGAAAATAATATAGTTTTATAATTATTGATGATTTCTCTCATTTTACATGGGTTTTCTTTTTGACACACAAGGATGAAACTTTTCAAGTTTTCTCTAAATTTTATCGAAAAGTCACAAATGAGAAAGATTTTTCAATTCAAAATATTCGAAGTGATCATGGAACCAAATTTGAAAATCAAGATTTTGAAAAGTTTTGTGATGAAAAAGGAATAGGCCACAACTTTTCGGCACCTAGGACACCCCAACAAAATAGAGTAGTAGAAAGGAAAAATAGAACCCTTGAAGAAATATCCTGTACCATGCTATGTAAAAGTAACCTTCCAAGATACTTTTGGGTGGAAGCTATTAACACAGCATGTTACATATTAAATCATACTTTAATTAGACAAATTTTAAAGAAAACTCCCTATGAGCTTTGGAAAGGAAGAAAACCAAACATTGCATATTTTCATGTTTTTGGTTGCCGATGTTTTGTATTAAATAATGGTAAAGAAAGACTAGAAAAATTTGATGCAAAATTCGATGAAGCAATTTTTCTTGGTTACTCCTCTTCTAGTAAAGCCTTTAGAGTTTTCAACAAAAGAACCTTAGTGGTAGAGGAGTCAATACATGTTGTCTTTGATGAAACTAACGATCTTCCTTCAAGGAAGAATGAAGGTTTTGATGATACAGATCCTCTTATAGAAGGAATAAAGGAGATCAATCTGAAAGATTCAATGATTCAAGATGATGAAGAACATAAAGACAAACAAGATGAGGAAGGTGAAGAACGATAAGAATAACCTCAAGGTACAAATAATCTACCCAAAGAATGGAGGTATGATCACAATCACCCCAAGGAACTAATCATTGGTGATCCTACACATGGTGTAAGAACTCGCTCCTCACTTAAAGATGCATTCAATCATTTTGCTTTTGTCTCTCATCTTGAACCTAAAACTATAGATGAAGCTGAAAAAGATTATAATTGGATTAATACAATGTAAGAAGAACTTAATCAATTTGAAAGAAATAATGTATAGACCTTAGTATCAAGACCTAAAAACTATTCAATAATTGGCACAAAATGGGTATATAGGAATAAATTGGATGAACATAGAAATGTAATAAGAAACAAAGTAAGATTGGTTGCAAAAGGTTATAATCAAGAAGAAAAAATTGATTTTGATAAGACTTTTGTACCTGTTGCTAGATTAGAAGCAATTAGACTTCTACTTACATATGCTTGCTTTATAAAATTTAAATTATTCCAAATAGATATCAAAAGTACTTTTTTAAATGGATATATTGCTGAAGAAGTTTATGCAGAACAATCCTCAGATTTTGAAAATCATGCTTTTCCTAATCATGTTTTTAAACTAAATAAAGCTCTATATGGTTTGAAACAAGCACCCAGGGCTTTGTATGAAAGACTAAGCAAATTTCTACTCAATAATGGTTTTTCAAGAGAAAATGTAGACACAATCTTTTTCATTAAAAGAAATCAAGATGATATATTAGTTATACAAATATATGTTGATGATATTATTTTTGGATCTACTAATGAAACTCTTTGTCAAGATTTTGCAAAGCTCATGCAGGGGGATTTCGAGATGAGCATGATGGGAGAACTTACATTCTTCCTCGGACTCCCAAATCAAACAATCAAAGGAAGAAATCTCCATCACCCAAAGCAAGTACACAAGAGAATTACTCAAAAAATTTGGAATGGAGAACTTCAAACCGATTGGCACACCCATGAGCCCAACATGTAAGCTTGACAAGGACGAAGAAAGTAAAGGTGTAGACTTAAAATTTTATAGAGGCATGATTGGTTCTCTATTATATTTAACTACTAGTAGACCTGATATTATGTTTAGTATTTGCCTGTGTGCTCGTTTTCAATCAAACCCAAAAGAATCACACTTGAATGTAGTTAAAAGAATCCTTAGATATTTAAATGGTACACAAACTCTAGGATTATGGTATTCTAAGGACTCACTAATTGACTTAATAGGATATTCAGATGTCAATTTTGCTGGATGTAAATTAGATAGAAAAAGTACTAGTGGAACTTGCCAATTTTTTGGAGTTAACCTAATCTCTTGGTTTAGCAAGAAATAAAATTCGGTAGCACTGTCTACGGTCAAGGCCAAATACATTGCAGCCGGAAGTTGTTGTGCTCAAATCTTGTGGATTAAGTAACAACTCGAAGACTTTGGTATCAAACTCAATGAAACTTCCATAAAATGTGATAACACTAGTGCCATAAATCTCACTAAAAATCCAATTCAACATTCTAGGTCAAAATATATTGAAATCAGATATTATTTCATAAGAGAACATGTCCAAAATAAAGATATAATTCTTGACTATGTTTGTACTAAAAAATAATTAGCTGACATCTTTACCAAGGCTTTAAGTGAAGATAGATTTTATGAAATCAAGAATCCTTGATCCATCTGCATAGGTGTCTCTCTGATTCCAGGGTATCATTGCCAAAAATTCTTTTAGCTTAATTCTTATCTTTTCTTTTGAGCTCAAGAGCCCCAAATTATCATTCTCATAATCAATTTTTGGGTAAACATCTTTCTCCTAATGTTTCAAATTTTTTCAAAATTATTTC